>NC_086444.1:1117913841-1118190827 GCF_028390025.1 Pseudophryne corroboree
AAAAAAAAAGCATCGGTCAGCTACACCGATGGATCAGCGGGCAGGGGGGGTTTCAGGTACTCGGAAACCCCCCCTGCGTGCGGCGTATGTACCTTCAAAAATGTATGAATACATCAGTTACAGAGGGAAAGGGCCCTAATTTGCACACCTTAATTAGGTAGTGAGGTGCTACTCTGCTTGAGACTTAGTGCACCTGCTACCTTTTCCCTCTGTACACTTTACTATCTCACACCTTCACCCTAATTTAGCACCCTGCCCCACCCACCCCTCTGATTTTAAATAGTCCAACACTCTAGCCTTTACATTTGGAATGAGCACACAGAGGTAAGACTCCTACATTTTGTTTAATATGGCAGTCCATAATGGGGGGAATTCTCTGGGGTGCGGGGCTCCCTGTGCCTGCCGTGGCTGGGTGTCCCTGGGGCATCGCAATTTAAAACTATTTCATCACTCCATGGCACTTATAGTTTGTTTTATATATATGTAACACCTTCACATAATTTTCTTTTACTCCTCGCATTATTCACACATGCAGCAACAGCTGCTCCTACCTCTTTAACCCTATATTTTTATCACTCCTGCGATGCCCTGGGGTTGTCTGGCTGGGTGGCTCTGGGGTGTCCTGCCCCCTGGACCTGAACCCCTATAGTTAGTGTTAGGGACTTACCCAATGAGAGGCTACCTTGATGCGGTGGGTAAGCTCATAGCCCTGGCCAGGAATATGCTAAGTGCCTCTGGTTACTACAGGTTGAGCTAGTGTGAGATAGTGCACCTGCTACCTTTTCCCTCTGTACACTGGACACAGAATAGCTGTAGGGTCACCTCTCTGGACCGTAATGGGGACCAATGCATGACATCTATGTTTTTGCCCACACATCAGATGGATTTTGCACTTAATAGTGGAAATGAGCTTCTCGGTTTTGCCTCAAATCTTTCCGCCATGGTAAGATCTCAGAACAAGACCAAACACCAACTGTCTGGAATTCTCAGTTCTCGTGTTTTTGCTCACTCATCTCTGCTTATTAGCGTTATATATATATATTTCCTGGTGACAGCGCAGTGCACGTGTACCTGCTGTCTAGGTCACTAGTTCTCTTACACCAAAAAGAGTAATTGTGAGGCAATAATCAGCTGCTTGTACAAATAAGCAAAGGAAAATCAGGTCAAGTTCATGAATGTAAAGTTTAGTGTCTGATGTTACTACCAATATAGCCCACGTATACCATTAATGTGCATTCACAGCTCACTCTGCAATAAGCCTTTATACTAGGGGCAAACGCAGGATGGTTTCTAGCCTACACTATGCATGCAAGGGTGTGGCAATGGTTTGAGACAGAGATAGGCCACTCCCCAACCTGTTTAAATGAATATCCCCAATAATAAATGATTAGTTCCCTACTTCCTACCCATGACTAACTAACCCACAACCTCTGCCCAGCATTTTTTGCCCAAGCCCCTTAGATATACAGAAACACCCCTGAGCGTGCAATTAAGTATCACAGTGAATATGGGGCCCTCATTCTGAGTTGTTCGCTCTGTAATTTTCTTTGCATCGCAGCGATCTTCCGCTAATTGCGCATGCGCAATGTTCGCACTGCGACTGCGCCAAGTAAATTTGCTTAGAAGTTTGGTATTTTACTCACGGCATTACAAGGTTTTTTCTTCATTCTGGTGGGCGGAGTGTGATTGACAGGAAGTGGGTGTTTCTGGGCGGAAACTGGACGTTTTATGGGAGTGTGTGAAAAAACGCTGCCGTTTCTGGAAAAACGTGGGAGTGGCTGAAGAAACGGGGGAGTGTCTGGGCGAACGCTGGGTGTGTTTGTGACGTCAAACCAGGAACGACAAGCACTGAACTGATCGCACTGGAAGAGTAAGTCTCGAGCTACTCAGAAACTGCACAGAAAAATCTTTTCGCAATATTGCGAATACTTTGTTCGCAATTCTGCTAAGCTAAGATTCACTCCCAGGGAGCGGCGGCTTAGCGTGTGCACTGCTGCGAGAAGGGGCTAGCAAGTGAACAACTCGGAATGAGGGCCATTATGTATACCGGTATTCACACATATATGCATTCTATCCCCCTGGATATGAGATATATATATATATATATATATATATATATATATATTATAAAATACAGTTTTTCTCCACATACCAGTGGAAAAAGATAGCACTCTCCAGACTTGCGCGATATGATGTCGAAAATTCAGTCATTTATTCAGAAGTTGGGTTCCAAATAACTTCATGTCACAAAAGAAGTATAAATATATACAGAGGGCTCACCAACGTTTCGGTCCTCAACCGGGACCTTTCTCAAGGTACACGCCAGACAATAAACAATCAAGGCAGCAGTAGCATCATCAGCAGCATTGAATGAGGAACCAGGACCTGTATAAAGCCTCCCAGGCCCCCTATATATACACCTGTGTGCTAATGAACGGTCAAACATGTGGAACTACGGCCGCGCGCGTCACTTCCGGTGGGACCGGAAGTCGCGTACCGTCCCGTGCCGCGTCAAGTGGAATTATTCGAATCGGACATCAGTACATACTTCCCCCAACGTCAGCTATGGGGAGTATGTTGTTGAGTCCGCCCCTGGGGTCCGCCGCGAGCAGCCGCACTGTATGTGCGGCTGTGATACTGGTTACCATGGCAACCCGTGTTCTCCGCAGTGTTACTTCCGGTAAGGACCGGAAGTCATGCGTTCCACCCACATAGCGCTGTGCGTTCCACTGGTAACTATGGGCGGTGTCAGGGAGCGGGACAGTGTGCCGCGTCAGGAACCCAATAACAGGACACTAAGTGAATCACATAAAGAAGGGGGTGATATTAGGTATATGGGGACCCGGGAAGCTGCACATAGCAAAAATATAAATTGCAGTCACTTTTACATACAGAGTGGTGTGCGCTACGCGCGTCACACCATGATATGACAGTAGACTGAAGAATACCTATATAAATGAGACATATACTGAGGACTCCTAAATAAAGGAGAAATAAATGCATATGAGAAAACTACCCTGTGCGATCAATTGCTGTAAGGGTGAGCAAAGGATACTCAGGGAACAGGGGGAATGCCCACTGGGATCCGGTCAGATATATTCATGTAACATTGGTGGAGACACCTAGGGCCACCCTAAGGCTTGGTCTTCGCGACCAACAAGAACTTAATCCATCTTAGATCAATAGATATCATGAGGATACTATTGTACGGACAGGATCGGCCAGTGCTGTGAGAAATAAAATAAAGTAAAGGTAGACAACTTCATACATAATAGTCAAATGATGAACCGGCAAATCCACGAGTGGAATCACACGTGCCAAGTCCCAAATAGGTCCAACTTCATACATAATAGTCAAGTGATGGACTGGCAAATCCACGAGGGTAGTCACATGTGCCAAGTCCCAAATAAGCCTAACTAGGGTCCCAGATTTAGTTGCCCTGTGTCAGGTAACCTTCATAGGGGTGCAGGTGAGACTAGACCACCATCACGACTACCTAAGAAATAACGAGAGAGGATTACTCTCGTTCATCCCTCTGGGGGAAATGGTGTCTAATCGGTGGATCCAAAAACTTTCCCTCCTTTTTAGTGCCAAGGTGCGGTCTCCTCCCCGGACGGGAGGTGGTACCCAGTCGATCAGCTTACACCTGAGATTGGATACATGGTGTTGATGTGCCAGAAAGTGTCTTGGTACCGGTTGTTCTGCCTTCTTAGATTCAATGGCTTGATGGGTGGTGGTCCTGTGGTTTGCCATCCTATCACGGAACCGCCTAGATGTCATCCCGACATAATACAGTCCACATGGACATGTAAGGATGTAGATGACATGGTCCATCAAACAGTGTAATTTATATTTAATCTTGATAGGGCGTCCCGAATGTGGATGAGGAAAAGTTGGGCCAGTGAGCATGCTCCGGGAAGTGGTGCAACTAGTACATTTGAAGCATCCCGGTTTCTGCTCTTGCAGCCATGTCGACCTACTAGGAATGGTTGGTGAGGCCATTGGTCTCAAAAGAAGTGGTTTGAGGTTTGGTGCTTTTCGGTATGCCATCATCGGCGGTCGTGTGTTCTTTGCTTTTAGTGAGGTATCTGTTGTGATTATGGGCCACCTCTTACGGAGGGCTTTGCTGATATTACTGGACTGGCTGTCAAACGTCGTAGTGAATACCATCCTGTCGGCTTTGATGTTCAGATTGGGAAAGATAGTGCTCGGATCCGTAATGCTGGTGTCTGGTGTTGTGATTTTTTCACGGGCTTTGCGCAGACAACGTTGTATGCAGCCATCAGAATATCCACGTTCCCGGAATCTCAGCGACATATCATTCAACTGCTGTTCCATGTTCATTGGGTTGGAATTGTTTCGCATCACTCTCAGGAATTGTGAGATGGGCAGATTCTTTTTAAGTGCTGGTGGATGTTGGCTGGTGGATAGGAGGAGAGTATTCCTATCGGTCGGTTTCCTGTAGAGTGTCGTGTTGATCACATTATCTTTTATGGTAACCGTGATGTCAAGGAAGTTGATATGGTGGTCGTCAATATGGTGTGTGAATCTAACCGGGTTGTCTAGTTCATTCAACGTCGCGACCATCTGGTTAAACATTTCAGTCGTCCCAGTCCAGAGGTTGAAATGTCGTTGATGAAACGTTTGTACATCAATATATGAACCCCAAATAATGGCAGAATGTGCTTCTTCTCGTAGGCTGCCATGTAGATATTAGCATAGGCCGGCGCCAAATTTGAACCCATTGCGGTCCCTGATAGTTGTACGTAGTGCTTGTCCAGGTAGGAAAAATGGTTGAACTTCAGCACTGCTTCAGCTAATTGGATAATAAAGTCAATCGGCGGATTGGCTGGAGGATTGGCGCTAAGGGCCACCCTCAGTTTTTGCAGACCTTCTTCATGCGGGATGATGGTGTATAATGAACAGACGTCCAGGGTTGCCAACCGGACAACTCCGCGTAGTTGTGGTAGATCGGAGAGTTTGGTGAGAAAGTCCATGCTGTCCCTGATGTAGCTATCAGACTGTTGTACTATTTGTTGCAAAAATGAATCCACATAAACTGCCAGTGGTTGCAACAATGAATTTCATGCCGAAATGATTGGCCTGCCTGGTGGGTGAGAGAGTGTTTTGTGGACTTTGGGTAGAGTATATATAATGGGACACACTGGGTAGGGGACTGTAAGATATTCAAATGTGTGTTTATCTATCCACTTGGATTGAAAACTGTGTAGTAGTAGGCGGTCTACTTGTTCTTTGAAATTGGGAATGGGGTTAGCTTCACAGGATAAATAGGTGGAGGTATCGGCTAATTGTCTGCAGATCTCTCGGTGATTACCCCAATCTTGCACAATGATCGCTCCCCCCTTATCAGCTGGTCTGATGACGATGGAGGTATCATCTCTAAGTGCCCTGAGTGCCTGTCTCTCCTGTTTGGATAGGTTATCATAGGACTTCCTAGACGTACCCGAGCTGATATCTTGCTCAACCAATCGGATGTATGTCTTAATACTGGGGTTGGATGAAGGAGGATCAAAGGTTAATGGCGGACGAAAGAGGGACCTATTTTGAAGGCTGGTGTCCCCGTAATGTTCACGGAGCCTAAGTTTACGCCCAAATTTGTACATATCAATGGTCATCTCGAAGGATTTGTGTGGACACGTTGGCACAAAAGAGAGACCACGAGATAGGAGGCTCAAAGTGGCTTCATCAAGTGGTCTATCAGTTAAATTGAACACTAGACTTTGTTTTTGTCTCTGCACCTTCGCCACACGTCGCCCCTTCCTTGGGTGTGGTCTGCGCGTCCCCCGCTGGGGGGTAGACCTGCGTCTTGGCTTTGTCCTAAAAAAGCTGTGTTACGAGGTCGGCGGGCATCAATCTGTTCTGTGTCCGAGGTGGATGCAGATGATCCAGTGTCGGAGGTGGTGTATTGTCGCCGACCCTGACGGCGTTGCCGGAAACCCCTCTGCGGTCTAGTAGGCCTCAAATCACCTAGTAGCCACCTATACACGGTGTGGTTCTGATAGTCAGAAACCACCGTGGCCAATTTGCTCCGCTTAAATGCGGTGAGCTCCTTCTTATAATTATCAATTTGGGCTTTTAGTTTTTCAATATGATTGCAGGATGTATCGTGCCTGATAGTGGATAGATGAGTGCTATTAAATTTATCAATCTGGGTTTTGACCTTGGTTAGTTCAGTGCCCACCTCCTCAATAACTATCAACATTAGATCTAGGGAACATTTATTACACCGCACCAGCCGCTGCAGAACGTGGGGTTATTTCTCCCGATGGTCGGGATGTTGCTGACCCTAAACCCCCTAGGGATTTGTTTTTTACGATGGTACTCGGATAAGAATTGACCATGTAAGTTAAGGTCAATTTCCCTCTTGCTGAGTCTTAATAATTGGTGGTATAAATCAGTGGTTGTTTCTGCCGGAAGTGTATCAAATTCTATCTGATCAAAGAGTACTTTCTCAGCATCATCATCAGTTAGTGACACAATACCGTGTTCAGCCTGCGACAAAAGATTGTCATCCAGAAAACCGGCGCCACCCTGAGCCATAGTCTGTGTACCACAGATCAGTGTACGTCCAACGTGGACTGGACTACAGTACCCAATCTTCCCGGAGGTCTCCCTTACCGGTACTACCTGGGCTCGCAGGATTCATTTTTGCAACAAATAGTACAACAGTCTGATAGCTACGTCAGGGACAGCATGGACTTTCTCACCAAACTCTCCGATCTACCACAACTATGCGGAGTTGTCCGGTTGGCAACCCTGGACGTCTGTTCATTATACACCATCATCCCGCATGAAGAAGGTCTGCAAAAACTGAAGAAGGCCCTTAGCGCCAATCCTCCAGCCAATCCGCCGATTGACTTTATTATCCAATTAGCTGAAGCAGTGCTGAAGTTCAACCATTTTTCCTACCTGGACAAATACTACGTACAACTATCAGGGACCGCTATGGGTTCAAATTTGGCGCCGGCCTATGCTAATATCTACATGGCAGCCTACGAGAAGAAGCACATTCTGCCATTATTTGGGGTTCATATATTGATGTACAAACGTTTCATCGACGACATTTTCATCCTCTGGACTGGGACGACTGAAATGTTTAACCAGATGGTCGCGACGTTGAATGAACTAGACAACCCGGTTAGATTCACACACCATATTGACGACCACCATATCAACTTCCTTGACATCACGGTTACCATAGAAGATAATGTGATCAACACAACACTCTACAGGAAACCGACCGATAGGAATACTCTCCTCCTATCCACCAGCCAACATCCACCAGCACTTAAAGAGAATCGGACCATCTCACAATTCCTGAGAGTGATGCGAAACAATTCCAACCCAATGAACATGGAACAGCAGTTGCATGATATGTCGCTGAGATTCCGGGAACGTGGATATTCTGATGGCTGCATACAACGTTGTCTGCGCAAAGCCCGTGAAAAAATCACAACACCAGACACCAGCATTACGGATCCGAGCACTATCTCTCCCAATCTGAACATCAAAGCCGACAGGATGGTATTCACTACGATGTTTGACAGCCAGTCCAGTAATATCAGCAAAGCCCTCCGTAAGAGGTGGCCCATAATCACAACAGATACCTCACTAAAAGCAAAGAACACACGACCGCCGATGATGGCATACCGAAAAGCACCAAACCTCAAACAACTTCTTTTGAGACCAATGGCCTCACCAACCATTCCAAGTAGGTCGACATGGCTGCAAGAGCAGAAACCGGGATGCTTCAAATGTACTAGTTGCACCACTTGCCGGAGCATGCTCACTGGCCCAACTTTTCCTCATCCACATTCGGGACGCCCTATCAAGATTAAATATAAATTACACTGTTTGATGGACCATGTCATCTACATCCTTACATGCCCATGTGGACTGTATTATGTCGGGATGACATCTAGGCGGTTCCGTGATAGGATGGCAAACCACAGGACCACCATCCATCAAGCCATTGAATCTAAGAAGGCAGAACAACCGGTACCAAGACACTTTCTGGCACATCAACACTAGGTATCCAATCTCAGGTGTAAGCTGATCGACTGGGTACCACCTCCCGTCCGGGGAGGAGACCTCACCTTGGCACTAAAAAGGAGGGAAAGTTTTTGGATCCACCGATTAGACACCATTTCCCCCAGAGGGATGAATGAGAGTAATCCTCTCTCGTTATTTCTTAGGTAGTCGTGATGGTGGTCTAGTCTCACCTGCACCCCTATGAAGGTTACCTGACACAGGGCAACTAAATCGGGGACCCTAGTTGGGCTTATTTGGGACTTGGCACGTGTGACTACCCTCGTGGATTTGCCAGTCCATCACTTGACTATTATATGTATGAAGTTGGACCTATTTGGGACTTGGCACGTGTGATTCCACTCGTGGATTTGCCGGTTCATCATTTGACTATTATGTATGAAGTTGTCTACCTTTACTTTATTTTATTTCTCACAGCACTGGCCGATCCTGTCGGTACAATAGTATCCTCATGATATCTATTGATCTAAGATGGATTAAGTTCTTGTTGGTCGCGAAGACCAAGCCTTAGGGTGGCCCTAGGTGTCTCCACCAATGTTACATGAATATATCTGACCGGATCCCAGTGGGCATTCCCCCTGTTCCCTGAGTATCCTTTGCTCACCCTTACAGCAATTGATCGCACAGGGTAGTTTTCTCATATGCATTTATTTCTCCTTTATTTATGAGTCATCAGTATATGTCTCATTTATATAGGTGTTCTTCAGTCTACTGTCATATCATGGTGTGACGTGCATAGCGCACACCACTCTGTATGTAAAAGTGACTGCAATTTATATTTTTGCTATGTGCAGCTTCCCGGGTCCCCATATACCTAATATCACCCCCTTCTTTATGTGATTCACTTAGTGTCCTGTTATTGGGTTCCTGACGCGGCACACTGTCCCGCTCCCTGACACCGCCCATAGTTACCAGTGGAACGCACAGCGCTATGTGGGTGGAACGCATGACTTCCGGTCCTTACCGGAAGTGACACTGCGGAGAACACGGGTTGCCATGGTGACCAGTATCACAGCCGCACATACAGTGCGGCTGCTCGCGGCGGACCCCAGGGGCGGACTCAACAACATACTCCCCATAGCTGACGTTGGGGAAGTATGTACTGATGTCCGATTCGAATAATTCCACTTGACGCGGCACGGGACGGTACGCGACTTCCGGTCCCACCGGAAGTGATGCGCCCGGCCGTAGTTCCACATGTTTGACCGTTCATTAGCACACAGGTGTATATATAGGGGGCCTGGGAGGCTTTATACAGGTCCTGGTTCCTCATTCAATGCTGCTGATGATGCTACTGCTGCCTTGATTGTTTATTGTCTGGCGTGTACCTTGAGAAAGGTCCTGGTTGAGGACCGAAACGTTGGTGAGCCCTCTGTATATATTTATACTTCTTTTGTGACATGAAGTTATTTGGAACCCAACTTCTGAATAAATGACTGAATTTTTGACATCATATCGTGCAAGTCTGGAGAGTGCTATCTTTTTCCACTGGTATCTGGAGAAAAACTGTATTGTACTATGAGTCTGACCCCTTGATTGGATCAGGCTTTGATTTGGCACCCCAGCCGTTATCTGTGTCGGGTGAGAGTGTGGGACTTCCTGTACGTACATATATATGTACATATATATATATAGCATGCAGTCGGTGGCACTCAAGTGGTAATGAAGCACATAGGCAGGTTGAATGAAAACAACGTTTCGAAGTTTTAATTACTTCGTCCTCAGGTTATCACAGATACAACAAACACATACCTTATATCCCCTTCCCATGTGCGGTGATCTCCGGCGCGGACTCGGCGTTCAGACGCCCACAAATGACGTCATCCCGCCGTCCCTCGCACCTGAGGCATCACCCTGTAATTAACATCACAAATATAAACATCATAAAAATCCCATTAAGAAGTGCACCAGAAGCATGCAAATTAAAAACAATTATAGAACAGGCACAGATACAGTACATGCAAATGTCACCAAGATGTTAGTGAATTAATTAATCCAAATAAGGTCTGTAACACGGATCTACTATCCCCTAACCAGCAAGCAAATACAGAGCATAATCACAATCTACTATAAAAAGCAGTGCAGCCCCAATGTCTCATTGAGACCCCTTGGTGCCAGAGTTTGTAATTCATGGATTCATTTTGACTCCTTTTGCAACAGTTTTAAAGATCTATTTCTCCCCCTCACTTTAGATGGTACATGATCTATAATAATGTATCTTAAACAAGCAACACTATGTTTAGCGACTGCAAAGTGCCGTGCCACCGGCTGGTCACTGGTTCCACTCAGGATGGCTTTCCTGATGGCCAATTTGTGATTGGCCATCCGTTCCCTCAGTGTGCAGTCGGTTTTCCCAACATAGTGCAAGCCACAAGGGCAACTAATTAGGTAGATAATAAACTTAGTCGTGCACGTGAGTCTGAACTTGATGTTATATTTTCTCCCACTGAAGGGGTGATGAAATATACTACCCATCAGCAGGGATCTACAGGTCGTACAATTCAGACACCTAAAGCAACCTTTGCGAAGGGCAAGAAAGGAATTCTGTTCGCTTTGAGTAGAGGCTAAATCAGTTACATCAGTTTTAACCAGCCAATCCCTAAGGTTTCTTCCCCTAGTATAAGTGGGCATAATTGAGGTCTCAGTCATATTGAGATCCTTATCTGACTGAATCATGGGCCAAAAGGATTTTGCCACCTTAGCAATTGCTCCACTCTTGGTGTTAAAATGATTTACCCAAGGTAACCGTGATCTGGTCAATTGTTTCACTTGCTGTGTGAGTAAGGATTGACGATTAATACTCAGGGCTTTATCTTTAGCCTGTAGCAATTTATCAAGAGGGTATCCCCTCTGCCTAAATTTATCAATCATCTCATCAATCCTCGCAATGGCATTCTCTCTCTCGCTGCAAATCCTCACAGCTCGTAAGAACTGTGAGTACGGTAACCCATATTTAGATGGAAGGGGATGAAAGCTGGAAAAATGCAGCACAGTGTTACGATCTGTGCTTTTATGGTATAAGTCAGTGGACAAGGAACCATTCCTACATTGTACCAACACATCCAAAAAGTTGACACTGTCTCTACTCATGTTAGAAGTAAATTTAATAGGATGACCCGACTGATTATGTGTATTAATAAAATTCTGTAGTGACCCCTCCGATTTCGACCAGATGACAAAGACGTCATCTATGTATCTTAGATACATAATAATAGCTTCAGAAATCGTACTATTGTCAAAAAAGATTTCTTGCTCCACTACAAACATATGAGTTAGCATACGACGGGGCCACAGGGGACCCCATCGCACACCCAGATGTCTGCAGGTAAAACCTGCCATCAAAAATAAAATAATTGTGGGTCAAAATCATTTCTAACAAGTCAATCACAAACTCCACATCTGGCCCAGTGTATAAAGGTTTCCCCTCGATGAGCTTGCGCACTGCCAGTAATCCTGCATCATTGGGAATGACTGTATACAGACTTGAAATATCTAAACTACACAAAACACTATCGCCAGGAATCTTCCCTAACTTTTGTAAGTGATTGATGAAAGAGGTCGTATCAAGCAAATATCTATTCTTGTTGACAATACAAGGCTGCAATAACGTGTCAAGATATGTAGCCACTTTTTGAAAAAGCCCATTCCGGGCCGCAATGATAGGGCGCCCTGGTGGATTCTCCAGGGACTTATGTATTTTAGGCAGTGAGTATAAGACCGGGACTACCGGATGTTCAACAATTAAAGCTTTCATTAAAGTACTACTAATTGTCCTTGTCTCAACAGCCGCCTGTAATTTATCACACAAAATTTGAGCAAAACGGCATGTTGGATCGCCCTTCAAAATCTTATAAACTGTGACATCATTTAATTGACGATATAATTCGTCCTTGTATGCCCTCAAATCCTGTATCACGATTCCCCCATGGGATCTGCTGCTGGTGGAGACTTGGCATGGCTGACTCTCTCAGGCTGGAGTCCTGCTTCCTCTGCCCATCAGCATCCCTCCCCCCCTCCTCAGTCACACACCGCAGACCTCGCGCAGCTGCCGGGCACTGTGGTAAGGGGAGACTGGGAGTGACTGGTTAGCCCCCAGGAGACGCTGCGACTGGAGGGAGGAGGGGGTCATAGCATGCACACGGCGCGGACCTCGCGGCTGCTGGGCACTATGGTAAGGGGAGACTGGGAGTGACTGGTTAGCTCCCAGGAGACGCTGCGGCTGGAGGGAGGAGGGGGTCGGAGCCTGCAAGCAGCTCGGACTTCTGCAGCGCTACCTGCTGGCTAAAGTGTGTGAAGGAGCTGGACGCACCTCACTGCGAGCGGCAGCGCTGCAGCTAGCGGTGGGGCTGCAGTGGCAAACGCAGGATTTGCATGGGGAGGTTTCCAGAACTGGGCGGAGCCAATCACGGGGCTGGGGACTGAGGTGACCCAGTATATGTTAGGTCCGTAAAACTAGTGTGTGTGTGTGTGTGTGTATGTGTATGTGTATGTATATATATATATATATATATATATATACACATACACACACACACACACACATACATATACACATATACATAGCATATTAAACATGCATACATATATATATATATATATATGTACACACACATACAGTACACATATATATACACATGTGTATATATATATCGTGTGTGTGTGTGTGTGTGTTTTATATGTATGTATGTATATACATGTGTATATATGTATGCACATGGATATATATGTACTATAATTAAAATAAAGTAAACTTTTATTGCACTTACAAGTGCCACCAGGAAGACAGCAGGCTGCAGAGGACGCTAGACAGCCATTAATAATACTCATGCAGCTAAAAAAAAAATATATATATATATTTTTTTTTTAGTGGAGGTGCTCGGAAACACCCCCTGGGTGCGCCACTGGGTTGCCGTGGCTGGAGATAACAGAGGCAGTACGGAACCTGCACAGCAGCAGGTGCCCCACAAAACTGCAGCTAAGAAGCGTGGAGTGTGCTAGAAAGTGACGCTCCTCCACACCAGAGAGACCCTGCTGAGTATGCTGATGTGGGGGGTCAAGCACACAGTGAGCCGGTGCCCGTCTGTCTGTACGGCAGAAATCTCACCCACTTCCTTGTTTACATAAACTCTTGCATCTGGTCTAAGACAGTGGTTCCCAAACTTTTCATGGCACCCTACAGTACCCATAGGCCAGAATTATTAAATTAAGTAAATTGTATTTATATGTCATGCTTAGGTTCATTTTTGTGATGAGGGACAACATTTGGTCCTGTTTGTGTACACAAACCAGCACTGGCTTTGCCTATTACATTGACCA
This sequence comes from Pseudophryne corroboree, assembly GCF_028390025.1. NCBI lineage: Eukaryota > Metazoa > Chordata > Amphibia > Anura > Myobatrachidae > Pseudophryne > Pseudophryne corroboree. The sequence goes on from NC_086444.1 coordinate 1,117,927,228, forward strand.
TAAATCATTTGAATTGGTCCTCGACCAGCAATCCAAGGCACCCCTGCATGTGGTACCTAGGCACATAGATTGAGAACCACTGGTCTAAAGCTGTGTACACACTGGTGCAATGTCGTTCCAAAATGCCATTTTGGAGCGACAAATAATTTACATCGCTCAGTGTGTACGCATCATTGCGCGCTCCCGCGAATGCTTGTGAAAGTCTCTAGCCAAGATGCGCTGCACATCAAACCTAGTGATATCGCTAGCATCCTTGTTTATGCTAATGAAGGATGGAACATGATAGTTCCGACCATCATTAACATTGCTGCAGTGTGTACGGGCAATTCAAGTTGGCGGGATTCGCTCTAATGTCGGAACAAATCCCAGTCGCTCCAGTGTGTACCCAGTTTAAGAGAAAACCAGGTTGGGTGCATTATTGTACATCTCCTGCTATCTGTGATTAGAATACCAGGTGTACATTGTCCCCTAACAAGAATGAAAATAAATGATCTTTGTCCACCCACTTCTGAGCCTACAGAATACCTGAGATATGTTATGGTCAAAGTCCTTATAGTAAAAACTCCTAATAACAAGTAATAGTAGATATATGACTAGGCTTATCGAGTACAGCAAGATCATAGGAGGAAACCTGGGAATCCCTACAATGCACAAACCGCAGAGAACACAATGTGATGCAAAGATCTTGAAGTACATTTACTTTTAATTACCTGGACGACGGATGGGGAAACGGCTCATCGGAGCTGATATTGCAATGTTTAATATTTCTGATTTCCCTGGTTGTGGGGGATGTGGTCGCTTTCCTCATTTATTAAGTACTATATCCTTCTATTATTAACGCAATCTTATTCTGGAGATTCTCAATAGAGATGCAGCAACACATATATTCAAATCAAGAATGTAGCACGATAATATGGGGGCTTTCTTTCACATTGTGCCTTAATTTCACGCATGTGATAATGAGGTGAAAATAGTATGTGTTTGTAAGTAAATATTAGAAGTGCACACAGAAGTGTGTGTGAGATGTTTCTATACCCTGAGAAATCTCACCTCAGATTGGAAAGTGTTTGAATTTGCAGCATATTGTTCTTCCAGGGTCTAATAAGCACATTCTGCTTAATGAGGGCAATGGAAATTTCCATTCACGATGTTTTATTTCTTGGGGATGTATTTATGAAGCAGTAAAGATACAGAAAATGAATAGGCCCTGCTCTGATTAGTGCCATTTATCAACGGGTTAATGGAGCAGAGATCAGACATTTCTACGGCATCAACACATTTACCGGCACTAACTGCACAATGACCGGCAGAATTAGGCAATTTATCAAGCAGTGATAAAAGTCTAGTTTTTCAGCGCAAGGTAATGCCATCCTGAGATGGTGCTTCCTATGCTCAGCAATGGAGACATCAAAGTTGGAGAGGATGAAGATATATCGCTGGATTTCCGCTGAATGAAACAATTATACACTTGCGTCTGCTTTTGCCGCCAATGTGTATTTAACGGTAACCTGCTGTGTAACCTCCGTCAACAGGGAAAAGTAGGTTGTGGAGCAGGGAGATACTGTAGGTGATCACTAGGAAGCAGGGGCGTAGCCAGAACTTTGAGGGCCCCAAAGCAACATTTTGAAGGGGCCCCCCGTCCTAGTGCTTCTAGAGAGACACTTCTCTGCAGCAGTTGTTAATTTTATGCCCTATAATAGTGCCCTAGTTTGTTTCCTAAACCATAGTAGAGCCTTATTTAATGTTATGCCCCATAGTAGTACCCTAGTTTCTTTTATGAATTGTAGTAGTGCTTAAGTTCACCCTATGTCACATTTCAGAGCTCCCAGTACACATTATGTCGCATAGTACCACCAATTCACATTATGATATACTGTATAGTGCTCCTTGGCCCTCATTCCGAGTTGATCGCTCGCTAGCTGCTTTTAGCAGTAGTGCAAACGCTAGGCCGCCGCCCTCTGGGAGTGTATCTTAGCTTAGCAGAAGTGCGAATGAAAGATTAGCAGAACTGCTCGAAAATCTTTTCCTGCAGTTTCTGAGTAGCTCCAGACCTACTCCTAGATTGTGATCACCTCAGTCCGTTTAGTTCCTGGTTTGACGTCACAAACACGCCCTGCGTTCGGCCAGCCACTCCCCCGTTTCCCCAGCCACTCCTGCGTTTTAGTCTGACACGCCTGCGTTTTTTAGCACACTCTCGGAAAACGCTCAGTTACCACCCAGAAATGCCCCTTTCCTGTCAATCACACACCGATCAGCAGAGCGACTAAAAAGCGTTGTTCGCCCCTGTGTAAAATTGCTTAGTTTTGTGTGAAATTACTTGGCGCGTGCACCCTGCGGCCCATACGCATGCGCAGAACAGCCGATTTTTAGCCTGATCGCTATGCTGCGAAAAACGGCAGCGAGCGATCAACTCGGAATGACCCCCCCTTGTTCAAATTGTGCCTCATTACAGTGTCCCCGTTCATATTATATAACATTAAAATGCCCTACAGTTCATTTTATACCACACTACAATGAGCAGGTCCAGGGGCATAACTAGATATATTGCAGGTCCCAAGGAAAAAACTTGAAAGGACCCCTACGTACCACTCAATGGCAGAAAATGTATATAACACATGTAACTTTGATAGGGAAGGTGGGCCCCTCTCTGCTCTGGCCCTATAGCAGCTGCACTGCCTGCACCTATGGTAGCTATGCCCTTGCTAGGAAGGTTAGTAGGGATGAATACCAGTGGTACCTGAATACTTATAGCTGCGTGAAAGCAGCAATGCAAAATTAAAGAAGAGCCCTTAGGGAGAGATTTATCAAAACTTAGAGAGAGATAAAGTGAAGAAAGGTAAAGTACCAACCATTTAAATTCTGTAATTTTACAGGCTGGTTTTAAAAAAAAAAAAATTACAGGAGCTGATTAGTTGGTACTTATAGCCCTTACACACTCTGCGATGCGCCGCCGAGCTGCCTGACGACAGATACGGCCATCGGGCAACCCGGGGAGGAGGGGGGTGGGAGGGGACGACGACGGGGGGAGTGAAGTTTCTTCACTCCTCCATCACCCAGCTACATAGCCCTGCATGCTAATATGGACGAGATTGTCCATATTGGCCTGCATGCATAAGCAACCGGGCACCAATGATGAACGAGCGCGGGGCCACGCATCGTTCATCGTTGGTGCCTAGACACTGAACGCTATGAACAAGTTCTCGTTCATTAATGAACGAGAACGTTCATATTGTTCAGTGTTATCGCCTAATGTGTAGGGCCCTTTAGACTGGTAACTACAGTAGTTGCAAATAAAAGCATATTTGGCACTGGCACATGTAGCCAGGCCCGTAACTAGGGTGGTGCAGATGGTGCCTTGCACACGGCACACTTTCCGCATGGGCGCACTGTCCGCATCCACCCCAACTGGCCAGTTGTGCCTGCATTGTGAGCTGCACCACCGTCCGCTGTGTATAGTACATCAGGTAGCGCTTGGGAGTTAGCGTGTGATCCCCTGTGGGCTCCGCTTGTGTTTTCCTCTTGTGCAGTGTTTGACGAGGACTTCCGGGTACGCGAGCTGGGAGGAGAGTGTTGTAGAGCAGCTGATGTGGAGACGGACTGTAAGGTACAGGTGGTGAGAGACACACATAGAGACACACACACACTATCTCTCTCTTATCTCTCTCTCTCTCTCTCTGGGGTTCTTCATGAAGCAGTGAAAATAGTGGAGAAGTTGCCCGTGGCAACCAATCAGCATCTCCCTTACATTTTATAGAGTGTACTTGATAAAGACTTCCTTCAAAGCAGATTGGTTGCCACAGGCAACTTCTCCACTATTTCCACTGCTTCATGAAGCCTACCCGGGTATCTGTTCATCAGTGCATTCGCCTTCTGGGGAAGATGGTTGCCTCCTACGAGGCTCTGCAGTACGGAAGATTTCATGCTCCGTCCTTCCAACTGGATCTCCTGGACAAATGGTCGGGATCTCATCTTCATATGCACCAGAGGATATTTCTGTCTCCAAAGGCCAGACTCTCGCTCCTCTGGTGGCTGCAAACCTCTCACCCACTCGAAGGCTGCAGGTTCGGGATTCAAAATTGGATCCTCCTCACCATGGATGCAAGTCTCAGAGGTTAGGGAGCAGTCACTCAAGGGGAAAACTTCCAGGGAAGGTGGTCAAGTCAGGAGTCCATCCTTCCAATAAACCTTCTGGAATGAAAAGCCGTGTACAACGGTCTTCTACAAGCATCACATCTTCTGAAAGATCAGGCCATTTAGTTCAATCGGACAATGTAACGACGGTAGTCTACATAAACCGACAGGGCGGAACGAAGAGCAGAGCTGCAATGTCAGAGGTAACAAGAATCATCCTCTGGGCAGAAAAACACACGGTGGCGCTGTCAGCAATCTTCATTCCGGGAGTAGAGAACTGGGAAGCGGACTTCCTCAGCAGACACGATCTCCATCCGGGAGAGTGGGGCCTTCACCCAGAGGTGTTCGCGGAGGTGACAAGTCTTTGGGGCGTACCTCAAATAGACATGATGGCCTCACGTCTCAACAAGAATCTTTGTACTGTTCCAGGTCGAGGGATCCACAAGCAGCGGCAGTGGATGCCCTGGTAACTCCGTGGGTGTTAAAGTCAGTGTATGTGTTCCCTCCACTTCCACTCATCCCAAGGATTCTCAAACTAAACAAGAGAACAAGAGTTCAGGCGATCCTCATTGCTCCAGACATGCCAAGAAGGGCTTGGTACGCTGATCTTCTGGAGTTACTGCTGGAAGATCCGAAGCCTCTTCCTCTTCGAGAGGACCTTCCGCAACAGGGGCCGTTCGCTTATGAAGACTTACCACGGCTACGTTTGACGGCATGGAGGTTGAAAGCCAGAGCTTAGCTCGGAAGGGCATTCCGACCTTGGTTATTCCTACCCTGATACATGCTAGGAAAGGAGTAACATAAAGACATTACCATCGGATAAAACTTGGAAATGGTATGTGTCTTGGTGTGAATCCAAGAGGTTTACTACGGGGAGTTTAAACTGGGATGGTTTCTCCTATTCTTGCAAGCAGGAGTGGATGTGGGCCTGCGCCTGGGCTCCATAAAAGTCCAGAATTTGGCCTTGTACATTTACCTCCTACAACACCTTGGGATTTCAATGTGGTGCTGCAGTTCCTGCAATCGGATTGGTTCGAGCCTTTACAGGAGGTTGATGTCAAGTTTCTTACTTGGAAGTCGGTCACACTATTTGCATTGGCATCTGCTAGACGTGTGTCAGAATTGGGGGCATTGTCCTGCAAGAGCCCCTACTTGATTTTCCATGAAGATAGGGCTGAGATCAGGACGCATCAGCAATTTCTTTCCAAAGGTTGTGTCGGCTTTTCATATCAACCAACCTATTGTGGTGCCAGTGGCCACTGACTCCTCAATTACCTCAAAGTCCTTGGATGTTGTGAGGGCTTTGAATATTTATGTGAAGAGAACTTCTCATCACAGAAAGTCTGACGCTCTGTTTGTCCTTTATAATTCCAACAAGATTCTAAGCAGACGATTTCTCGCTGGATCAGGTGTACTATCCAGCTTGCTTATTCTACGGCACGGTCCAAAATCTGTTAAGGCCCACTGTACTCGTAAGGTGGGTTCTACCTGGGCGGCTGCCCGGGGTGTCTCTGCTTTACAACTTTGCTGATCGGCTACTTGGTCAGGATCGAACACGTTTGCTAAGTTCTACAAGTTCGATACTTTGGCCTCTGAAGACCTAAAGTTTGGTCAATCTGTTCTGCAGGAGCCTCTGCGCTCTCCCTCCCGTACTGGTAGCTTTGGTACATCCCCATGGTACTAATGTGGGATGTACCAACTTCTCGCACTCATGCTTCTGAAGTGATCTTTAACCAGAACTGGGTGAATCGCAGAAGTCGGCCTCCCACCCTGGGGTCCCCCAGTGGGAGGCCCGCCCCATCATGCAGCCGGCTTGTCGTGTTTAAAAGCAGGCTGACTGGCAGCCCAGGATTGTTTTGCCTTGGGCTTAGTGGTTTTGGAAGCTTGAGATTGTCTCGGGTATGCCTGACCTTTTGCTTTCACTTGAGGCCGAAAGGAGCAAAAAGTAGTACCTTTAGCCTTCTGTGCAGAAAGATTAGTATTCAGGAGATATGCAGTCTTAGTAGCCGCTAAGTCAGTCACAATCTTATTGAGACCTTCCCCAAATAGTATGTCTCCCTTAAAAGGGAGTACCTCCAAGGTCTTTTTGGAGTCCAGGTCCACCTTCCACGACCTCAACCACAGAATATGGCGAGCCAGGATGGACGTAGTCAATGCCTTGTATGCCAACACACCTGCCTCAGAGGACGTCTCCTGAATGTAATAGGCGGCGGTGGTAATATGAGACAGGTATTGTCTGGCAGTGTCAGATATATCTTGAGGCAGCTCTTCCGCTAATGCCTGAACCCATACTTCAATTCCCTTTGGAGCCCAGGAGGCTGCTATAGTGGGTTTATGTACAGCATCTGTAAGGGAGTAAATACTGTAGACTTTAGGCAACCCTCCACACGCTTATCTGTCGGTTCCTTCAGTGAGGTGACAGGCAGAGTAGATGACACCATGAGACGGGTGACGTGAATCCACCGGCGGTGAATTTTCCCACTTGTTTCAGAACTCAGAAGGGAGAGAACAATGAGTTACCATCTTTTTAGATAGGGAGAATTTCTTTCCTGGCGAAGACCAGGGTTCTTGACGTATGTCTACTAAATGGACAGAATGCGGCATACTTACCTACATTTTATTTCTCCTCTCCGGGAGAAGCCCAGAGAGGAGACGCTGCAGGTGTCTTCGGGCGCGGGGGCGGACTGTGACATCACTAAGCCCCGCCCCCGCATCGGGAAATGCCGCGATTCGCGGGTCTACGGGAAGAGGGCGGGGCTAAAATGACGCGATTTGCGTCATTTTAAGCCCTTCTCCCCCGGACGGACCCGCGAATGCAGGAGGTAATCTCTCCATCCTGCCCGCATCACTAGGGTGCGAGCAGGATGCGGGAGACCTGACCACTCTTCCGGGGGTGTGGGGGGCTACCCCAAAAAACGGGAGCCTCCCGCAGCTTCCGGGAGAGTAGGTAAGTATGGAATGCGGTAATAATGTTTTAGTTACCTTCTGACGTACATTCTGACGTTTAAACTTATCAGGTTTCTTAGACACAGTAGTGGAATCAACATCATCATCTATTTGTAGGATTTGCTTAATAGCAACCACTAGGTCAGGGACATCAACCTGAGTTGTAGATTCCTCGTTAGAAGCAGCTATATCAGTGTCTGATGGGTCAGTATACTCCTCATCCTCATCAGAAGAATCTTCCGAGAGATTAGTTGATTGTGAGGAGGAAGTGGACCGCGTAGATGACCCCTTTACACCAGAGTGACTTGGGGTAGGTTTATGTCTAACCAAAGATTGATTCAATTGCTGCAACTGGGTAGACAAATTATCCGTCCAAGGCGGATTTACCATAGGGACAATATGTGGTTGCAATGGCACAGGAGGTCCCATAGGGGGCGTAAGGTGTTTCACAAGCGTATTGAGCATAGTTGAGAATGCCGCCCAAGGTGGCACCTGATTGGTTACAGGAGCTGCGGACTACCTGGGAGATGAATGGCACATATTACACAGACCATCATTCAAAGCTTCCCCCTCAGGCATATCCCTGGCGCATGCGCTGCATGACACAGGAGCGTCCGTGGATTTCCCGCCCTTTGTGTTAGACATTTTAGTGAATGCAACCACAGAGCGTATGAGTATGATACAGCCAGACAGACTACAATACCTGCAAATAAATCCCCTAGTATGTGACAGCGTACACAGTACACAACACCAGCATCTAAATCCGGTACTATGTGACTGCGTACACAGTACACAACACCAGCGAATAAATCCGGTATGATGTGAGTACACAGTAGAATACACTTAACGGTAAATACTGTGCAGCACTATATATGAGACCCTGACGCACCTAGTCCTAGGGTACAGAATACAGTGATGGATATAGCTGGGATACACTGAAAGTGAAATCCACATAGCAGATACAGGCACACACAGTCACAGTGACAATGCAGTAATTATTTTAGTAAGAATATAAAACTGCACTGGACTAGTATATGTATATATATAACAATGTGCGGTCCGAGACCGGATGTATATATCAGAATACTTGTACAAAATATTCTGGCACAGGTACACTTGTTCTTAACTAATGCTGTCTTAATATTGACATGTAGAATACTTAAGTGTCTGCAAAATCACGGCGCTGATGTACAGGCGGATTTACAGAGGAGACCTTGCCCTGCAGTCCCGGAGACCAGTCGCAGCTAATCATAGAAGATGCCGCCTAGCGCATCAGTCAGGGAGTGAGGGAGAATGTGAGGCAGAGTGTGAGGCAGGGCGGTTACACCAGCAGTAGATGGTGCCTGGAGCTGGGGGGAGGGGCTACAGGTCAAGCACATTATACCCTATGCTGGTCCTCACCACCTGGTACTATGGAGTCTTAATAAAGTGGATATTTATATATCCGACCTGTACTCCTATGCCCTGGTGGTGGATATAGTGGGCTCCCTGCTCTGTTACAGTGTCCACGCCAGCGTTGCAGTCCGTCTCCTTAGACTGCGACCAGAACGCAATTTAATGGCAGGTCCCGCCTGGGGGACCCTCTTACCTCCTCCCTTCAGTAGCAGCCACGCGAAACAGGAGAGCGTCTGCGACCGTGTACCTAGAGCCAGATCGTCTCCGCTGCAAGTACCCGGGAACAGAGCCAGCGGGAGTATGCAACGCCGCTGGGGAGGTGACGGAGTCGCAGCACATAATGTCACCCTGACATGTAAGTGCTGTGGCCCTTGAAGTCTTCTAAAAGCTTTTTCAGGGCTGCCCAGTGAAGCCCCCCTGTTAATTGACCTGCTTCTGCAGGCACCAACTCTAAACTGAGCTCACAGTGCTTGGAGGCGGGGTTACAGAGGATGCCCCAATACATCCTGGGACAGTCTAAAGCTTTAGCCTGTTGGTGCCTGGATCAAGATCCATCTCTACACCCCGATGTGTCCCTGTGGAAACCAATGTACCCCGCTGCAGAAATGTGGGTTTGCCTACATCTCCAGAGCCATATTTATATTGGGTGCAGGGTGTAAAGTGCACACGGGCATCAGAGTCCAGGGGGTCCCACAATGCACACATTTCATTAATACCTACCCTTCCGGAGTCCCATGTCCTAGTGCTCAGAGATTCACTGCGCTGCCGGATAGAGAAGAGGGGGTTCAGACGGAGACTGCACATGAGCTCCCATAGACTGTGTTACATTCAATCTTCCAGGTGTACTAGGCCAGTATAATGCACTATGGATGAGACGGCCCGGTGAGCCTGATTCAGTGATGCACTCAAACCTGTCTTTTTCGCAGTTGAGTCCTTATCGTCCGTTTACTACACATGCATCTAAGTCACCTACACAAGTGCCGCCATAGTCTTGTGAAAGCGGGCGCAGAGAGGATATATTCACACAGTGAGTGACTGTCTGAGACCTTTGTGGGTGGTAACGGGGAGTGGCAGCATAAATGCGTCACATGACCATTAATGGGGTGCGTGTCAGTTGGTGACTGTGATCCCGTGCGCAACTTCTATGACTCCGACATCTTACTTCCAGCAGCCGTGCTGCGAGGCCATAGGGCTATCCGATAACTGACCAAGCTACAACCCATACTGCGTCTTTGTGAGCAGCCTACGGAATTTGTAGTACCGCTGGTGGGCATCTCAGTAGGATTCCAGGTAGCAGCGACATTTTCTTATTTTCTTTTTCCCAGTGGGTCCTTTGGGGGATGCGGTCAAGATACCAGCAGTCGAAATACTGGTTATGGTTGGGTTGTGGGGGAGGGAGGGTTAAGTTTAGGCAGCGGGAATCAGGGTTGGGATTCGGCACCTCCGCGGGGGGTTAGGGTTAGGCTCAAAGTGGGGAAATTAGGGTTAGGCTGCGGGAAGGAAGGGTTATGGTTAGGGGGTAGGGAGAGGGGAGAACACCCCTTACTTACCACTGTCTGTCTTTTCTGCAACGGGATCCCGGCGTCGGTATGACGACCGCCAGGATCCCATGCACCGGGCTCTCATACTGATTCCTCCCAGGGGGCCCACCAACAGGGCTGAATCTGTGAAGGGGCCACTGTTACCGGTGCCAGTGTCTCGCACTGCAATGCACTACAGTGTTCAAATTCAAAATAAATCACAGAGGATCGCCGCTGCCACACTTCCTCTCACTACTCTGGGGCCTGTCAGTGCAACCTTCTCCCTAGATGCAGCTCACAGCCGGACGCTGCACACAGCTGTTGCAGTTCCCAGTCACTACACAGTGCCTCAGCTCTCCCAGGTCCTAAAAGATCCCTCCACAGCTTCTGCAGGAGAGGAGACGCGTGCGTGCGGGTGAGAGGGGTGTGGCAGTGTTATCCCCTGCAGCAGTCCATATAAAATGTATAATAACTATTTACATGACATAGCTAAACTACTTTAGAACATCTCTAAATTTGTTGAGACTGAGAGCACTAAACAGTGTACCCTCACGGGCACGCTTCGCTCGCCACGCTTCGAGCATGGTGGCTTGCTCCGCTTTGCTCATCATAGGTTACTATTCCCATAAGATGTCCACGTGGGTAGTGAAACTGATAGGGGTCCCATGTTCTGAACTTGAGCCAAATGTCCCTGCAACCTCTCGTGGGGCGCCACACTTGTACCTCTGTGTAAGCTGTCAGCGCAGGGGGTGGGGGTTTGCCTGTGCAAGTTGTCACCTGGTCCATGGTGAAAGTGTCTGTGCAAGCTGTCACAAGGAGGGGAGGGGGAGAGGAGGGGGGAGTTGGCATGCTGTGACTGACTGGGGATAGGGGAGATTTGGAGCATACAGTGTATTGGGGTATTGTTTGAGGAAGTGGGACCCAAATCGGTGCCTTACTTAGAGCCCCATGAGGTCTAAATCCGCCTCTGCCTCTAGTACTTGACTCACACTGCTATGTGGATACTGTATGTAAATATCTCCTCTAGTGCTGTACTCACACTGCTATGTGGGTACTGTATGTGAATATCTCCTCTAGTGCTGTACTCACACTGCTATGTGGTTACTGTATGTGAATATCTCCTCTAGTGCTGTACTCACCACTGCTATGTGGATACTGTATGTGAATATCTCCTCTAGTGCTGTACTCACACTGCTATGTGGGTACTGTATGTGAATATCTCCTCTAGTGCTGTACTCACACTGCTATGTGGGTACTGTATGTGAATATCTCCTCTAGTGCTTTACTCACACTGCTATGTGGATACTGTATATGTGAATATCTCCTCTAGTGCTGTACTCACCACTGCTATGTGGGTACTGTATGTGAATATCTCCTCTAGTGCTGTACTCACCACTGCTATGTGGGTACTGTATGTGAATATCTCCTCTAGTGCTGTACTCACCACTGCTATGTGGGTACTGTATGTGGATATCTCCTCTAGTGCTGTACTCACACTGCTATGTGGGTACTGTATGTGAATATCTCCTCTGGTGCTGTACTCACCACTGCTATGTGGGTACTGTATGTGGATATCTCCTCTAGTGCTGTACTCATACTGCTATGTGGGTACTGTATGTGGATATCTCCTCTAGTGCTGTACTCACCACTGCTATGTGGGTGCTGTATGTAAACATCTCCTCTAGTGCTTTACACACACTGCTATGTGGGTACTGTATGTGAACATCTCCTCTAGTGCTGTACTCAACACTGCTATGTGGGTACTGTATGTGGATATCTCCTCTAGTGCTGTACTCACCACTGCTATGTGGGTGCTGTATGTAAACATCTCCTCTAGTGCTTTACACACACTGCTATGTGGATACTGTATGTGAATATCTCCTCTAGTGCTGTACTCGCACTGCTATGTGGATACTGTATATGTGAATATCTCCTCTAGTACTTTACTCACACTGCTATGTGGATACTGTATGTGAATATCTCCTCTAGTGCTGTACTCATACTGCTATGTGGATACTGTATATGTGAATATCTCCTCTAGTGCTTTACTCACACTGCTATGTGGGTACTATATGTGAATATTTCCTCTAGTGCTTTACTCACACTGCTATGTGGGTACTGTATGTGAATATCTCCTCTAGTGCTGTACTCACCACTGTTATGTGGATACTGTATGTGAATATCTCCTCTAGTGCTGTACTCACACTGCTATGTGGATACTGTATATGTGAATATCTCCTCTAGTGCTGTACTCACCACTGTTATGTGGATACTGTATGTGAATATCTCCTCTAGTGCTGTACTCATACTGCTATGTGGATACTGTATATGTGAATATCTCCTCTAGTGCTTTACTCACACTGCTATGTGGGTACTGATAAAGCTGAATATTTATCTTATTTAAAACCCTTTAAGAGTTCTAAGAACACTGTACGCTATTAACGTATGGAATACCGTAAGGATACGCACGTTGCGTAACAATCTCTTAGCCGTAGTCGAGACGCTCAAGCGCCACGTTCGCTCACGGCCAAGGGATCACAGGCAGGCACGCTATTGGCTGCCAACTAACGTAATGATTCGCTACAGCGTAGCGGACGCTCGGGACCACGAGGAGATCACCAGCGGCGCAGACGCTCACAATGTTAAACCTTTATAACTATACCATAAAACAGTGTATTATGCAGTAACCCTTGCTGTAGTGATAAGATGAGAATGCAACACTTTGTAAGCGGGTTTACGCTAAAGCTGTTTGAGCGATAGAGACGCTCCTATTACCCACTGCAATATAATGAACACACAATACCGGTCTAAGGGTCTAACGCCTTTTAAGGAAATGAATGAATGTTCATAAGAATAATACAATACAAGTCATACACTACCAATATAACATAGACTACCTAACCAGATAACTACACGTGAAATACAATATCAGTACAATAACTATATAAGAGAAACGAGAGAGAAAGAGAAGAGAGAGAGAGAGAGAGATATGGCTCACAATAACAAGAAAGACAATATGATTGCGGAGAAAAACTTACGCACAAAGGGGAACGATCGCATGCGCCTCTGGACATCCAGCTCCCGATTATCAGCAATGAGAACCGTTGAAGAGTGAGAGCTGGATGTGATCGGCTTGTCTATTTATGCCCCACACACAATACAATTCAATGGTCCCTACAATCTCATTGTTCATTGGACACAGGAATTCCTCCTCGTATTATAACAAAAGGTCATAGGTTGATTCATACGGGTGGGCTGTGACAATTTCCAACTGCTCAGGTGGGTGGGAAACTAGGTTTCCCGCCGCATGGATAAGTAAGTGCAAATAATAGTAAATGGACATAAACTTCTTATGTCCATAACTATTCGCACGAGCGATTAATCTGTTTCAAACCAACACCGGAATATTGCTAATTAAATATTCTTCCGATGGATACTAAACACCACTGTATTACTCCTGTCTGACCCTTCGTATCAAACAAAGAGGGATTTCTCTGTCCATGAACATGCTACATTAACCAAACTTTCAGATTCTATCAAAGGGACCATAATCTACAAAATACATTATATGGTGAAAATATGTAACGAAAGATTCGCCCGCTAGACGCATACAATCTCTACCATAAATGCGCATACCGTGCGCCTGCGGGTGCCCGCAACAGCGAGTATGCGCACGCACGGGAGAGCGCACGCATGCGCAGCGCGGTCCTGTATGAGGTGCAAATATGGCAGTGTGCGTCGTGATATTTTTCTGACTTTGACAGTCCACCCTTTGGCAGTCAACAATAACTGCCACTTCCTAAAACATTTCAAAAAGAGAAAAATATATGTCAAGTGTAAATACATTTCCATGGTTGGGTAGGGGAGGAGAGGAGAAGGTAGGAAAAGGGTATGACCTAGTGAGATAGCAGAAGCATGTGTGTATGAATCCGTGTTTGGGGGTCATGTATCATCGTGCCGTACGTGTTTTAAATCAAGCTTCGAGGTATTGCGAAGTATACATTTGAATTCCTTCTTATCCCGTGGTACGGGTCTGTGGATGGGCTGTCAAACTTTACCGAGCTCTTTTCGGCTGTGGTTGTAACAAAATGGGGAGCACATTTTAGTTGATGATACATGAATGGGGGAATATGTGATTGCTGATATCTGTGCTGGTATTCTCTATCGACTATGTGTGTAATTACCTGAAGGTTGTAGAGATGAAGAAAAGACATAATTACGGTAAATGCAGTGGTATTCTATGTCAGGTTAATGAACATTTGTCGGTTGAAGTCTTGTTCGGTGTCTGTTGAATGCAGTCTTCTTTGTGCTTTTGCAAAAAGGCGTGTGGGCAAAAAGCTTTGTCAATGTCCATAGACTTACAAAAGTGTTGGGCTAGCGTAATCTTAAAATTTCTAGGGAAACTGGGGGTCTATGGCATAGTTCATCAAATATCTGTGTATAAGGTTGTCAAAACTTCTTCTTTAATCCATCCGTTGTCTGTATACAGGATCATCAAATTCCTCGTCAAAAGTGGGTCTTTTTACCTTGGAAAAACCGGAAAAACAGGTGAAAGAAACGGACCGTAGAAATCGCATTTTCATCACATCATTGTTTCTACAGTTGGGTCATAAATCAAATCCATTGGAATTATAATTTCCTCACTCCTTAAACTCATTACCCTGGTACTACGTTTGCACTTCATTAAAGCCTGACCGCATCTAAATATCAAGCCAATCGTTATGACAACACCTAAGATACATAGGAGAAACTTCCCAACATCCATTATGACTCCTTGAGCCCATTCTCCTAAACCAGAGAACCAATTTCGCGGGTTCAACCATGACACCCAACTAGTCAGCTCATTACCCACAGCAACAAGAGTGAGATTGTGTCTCCTGCGAAATTTCCACTTCAGTTGGAGAATATCGTCCATCTTTTGGTCTATGACCTCGACCGGATCCTCGGTACTATTCGTTATATATGTGCAGCATTTCACGCCGTACTGCGTTGCCAGTGTGACACAATATCCACCTGTTACTGCTGTGAGATAATTGAGAACCATTCTATGCTGAACCAGTTCTGTTTTATAAGCTTGAAGTTCTCTTCCAGTATACCTAAACGTGTCATCATACATTTCTGTGATATTGTCTAACAAATTTGCGAGCGCAGATATGTATTTATAATTCAACACTCCTCTGGCGGTGCGAGTGATGTCTAACGCGATTAGAAACTGAATCCCGGTGGATTCATGGATCATGTCAGAGGCCGGATGCTCTGTTCTTTCTATCAGGTGCCGTTTAACTACGTGCTCGTAATGAGTATGAGTATAAGGAGCTTGGGCAACACGGTGAATATCTTTCATTTTGGCATGTGATACAGTCATTACTTCAGGCAGTACTTTTCCAATATAACACAATCCTTCAGAGTTTGGGGCAAGCCACTTATACGCCTTCCTCCCGCATATGAAATATGCATCATCGGGGAGAACATATGGGACGGAGTAGGACATAACCATATTACACATCTTCCATGTGAAATCTCCTAACCCTAATTCTCCCATCTGTCTAGTACACGTATCAGTTTGTACGATATGTGCACAGTATCCTGGTGATACCTCTCCAACTCTCGTAATCCTATTTCCTAGGGTATACCTATATCGGAAAGACCTTTCTCTACTGGCTATGTGGCGTATAAGCTCTGTATCTGTAGGCATTCTATCTGCCCTATAAGAAAAGGTCATGGTTTGGTTACTCCATGACACTTCCCAATTTCCCGGCTTTCGGGGATTGGAAATGTTAAAACATATTAGGGATCTATCCACATGATATTGGTGGAGCTTCAAACTAGGAGGACTGGAGATATTAAACCTCCTGTCCACCGGTCTCCCACCCTTTAGCTCAAGTACCTCCCCTACCGTTAAAGGAAATGGTACTAGTCCTGATTTGCTATGACCTTGAGGTACTTGAGAGCATACCCAACAATCTGTCTGATTTAACACATTACCCACTAAGGAGTGATAGTCACTCAATGGATGCCGGTCCATGTGGATATTAAAACTGGATTGGCATTTCTTGATGCACCCATCCTCAACTACATTGTCACAGAGCCTACAGATACAGTTTTCTTCAGCTAACAATCCTTCACAATTCCTTCTATGGTCTATGTTATCGGATCGTTTTCTGATACTCGCCTTTGCTTGTTGATTATGTTGTTCTCGGAAAACTACGCCTCCATCTCTGTCATCAGAACCCATTCCAGAACCTCTCTCGACCTCCATGGTACTCTCGCCGGAACAGACTGCTCTGGTCAACATCATGGTCAACAGGAAAATCTGGATCACAGTCTCTTGAGGCAAGTCCATCTTAGGAGGAAACGAAGAAGAATGAGAAGGGGGAAAAAATAATTTGAGGGAGAGGGGATGGGAAGTGGAGAAAAACAATAAAAGGGAACAGGGAATCGACAACTGCTTTTGATCTTGTGATTTTCAATGCTCAGGTGCCGCCTCAGTCCTCCTGGAACAGACACTCCAGTGATACAACTTCCTCTACCGTCTGTTCCTTATCACGGGACCTCTCTGGATCAGCAACCTTCTTACAATGGGACGAATGAACCCAAGTCTCTCTCTCGGCAACTTTCAATGCTGTAGTGCTAGTCAATAAGACTTGGTATGGTCCTTCCCATCTGTCAATAAGGCAACCTGAGCGTAGAAAATTCCGTATCATTACATAATCCCCAGGTTCAATGTCATGACAATTACTATCTGGTAAATCAGGAATCACCAACTTCAAATTATAATTTTGATTCCTTAGCTGTTTACTCATGTTAATCAAGTATTTTACAGTCACTTCATTGTTACACTTCAAATCATCCTGAGGGTTAATCATAACATGCGGTTGTCGACCAAACAAGATTTCAAAGGGAGACAGATTAAGAGGGGACCTGGGAGTGGTTCTGATGCTGTACAGTACAATGGGTAAAGCTTCTGGCCATGTCAATCCTGTCTCTGCCATAACTTTGCTCAGTTTATTTTTAATAGTGCTGTTCACTCTTTCCACCTTCGCACTCGCCTGTGGACGGTATGGAGTGTGCAGCTTGCTATCAATTCCCATCAACTTACACATTCCTTGAAAGACATCACCTGTAAAATGGGTACCCTTATCACTTTCAATTATTCTAGGGATACCACATCTACATACAAATTCCTGCACAATTTTCTTAGCAGTAAACATAGCGGTATTTGTGGCCGCAGGAAATGCTTCGACCCAATTTGAGAACACATCTATACAAACAAGTACATATTTAAAATTTCGACAAGGGGGTAATTGGATAAAGTCAATCTGTATTACCTGAAAAGGACCGCCTGTAGGTGGGATATGAGATGGTTCTGTTGGTATTGCCTTTCCGATATTCTTTCTCAAGCATGTAAGGCATGACATTGCTCTCTTACTTGCATGAGATGAAAATCCTGGGGCGCACCAATATGCTCTTACCAACTTGCACATTCCTTCCTTGCCCAGATGAGTCAGCCCGTGAGCTGCCTCAGCTAAACATGGGAGATATGCTCTGGGGGCCACCGGTTTACCTTGTCCATCCGTCCAGAGTCCTGAGGACTCCTGGCCATATCCCTTTGCCTTCCAGACTGCCTTTTCCTGTGTGGAACACAAATTTTGCATTTCACACAGCTTCTGTGTGTTGGTGGTATTAAATACCATCAATTGTGTGGTGTCTGTCTGTCTGTCTGGGAATACCAGCTGCTAACTTATCAGCTTCGTCTGCTCGGCTGTTACCAAGTGATACTGGGTCTTGGCTATATGTGTGTGCTTTACACTTGATAACAGCCACTCTGTCGGGTTCCTGTATCGCTGTTAGAAGCCTTTTGATGTGAGCTGCATGCGCTACCGGTGTACCAGCTGCCGTCATGAAATTTCTGAGGCGCCATAGGGCTCCGAAATCATGGACTACCCCGAATGCGTATCTAGAGTCGGTGTAGATATTGGCTGATTTGCCCTTAGCCAATTCACATGCTCTGGTTAGGGCGACCAGTTCAGCAACCTGGGCTGAGTGAGGTGGGCCTAGCGGTTCTGCTTCTATGGTGCCTTGGTCATCTACTACTGCGTATCCAGTACACAAGTCTCCCGAGTCTGACTGTCTGTGACAACTACCGTCCGTGTAGAAAGTTAGATCGGGGGGCGTGGTTTGGCCAGCAAGCTGAATGGAAGGGTTTTCCAGGAGCTCCTGCTAACCCTCTACACATTTAGCCTCTACTATATATTGATCAGGTCCCTCACCGACCCCATAGTGCCCTGTGGCTCTACTTTAACTCACCTGCTTGAGGGGTAGCGACTGCGGAGCCGGGGGACCCTTTTAAGGGTCTTTGCGGGTTGCGGCCTACCCCTCCCTGTGAAGCCGGGGACTGGAGTGGAGGTCCCCCCCGGACTCGACACTCGGCCGAGTGTCACGCTCCTGCCGGGGAGCCCGGAGACGGAGCCTGCACCTGCCCACACCAGAAGGCAGCGACGCGGGGAAGAGGAGGCTGCGGGCTGTGGAGACGGTGACCCCTCGGACCTTCACTCCCGAGACGCGGCGACGGAGACGGAGGCCCTGAAAGCCCGTGGACCAGACGGAGGCGACGGCTGGTAGGTTTTGACTGGCCTGCTAGTCCCTCGCTGTCCGGCGGCCCTGCAGCACCCGCGGCGCCTCTCCCACCCTCTGACGCTCAGCCGCGAATGCTCCCAGCACAGGCCCGACTGCCAAGGCCTCCGCTCCCCGCATCTGAAGACCGGGGACTGGAGTTTTGAGGAGGCCCGGCCGCGAGTTCCGGGACCGGAACGAGGACACGGCGGGCCCCGAGCACGCACCCTTAGACGCCTGCTTTATACACAGGGCCCCTTTCCACCTGTGGCAGACCTAATAACTGGCATATTTTATCAATCAATATCTGGGGGTGTTTATTACACATACACACTGCATACAGCTCTCTGGTGTGAATGCACTCCTTGGATACCTGCACCATTTATTTCATCATGTCCCACTGTATCTGTTGAGCACCTTAGGGGGCGCTTTATTACTCTACAGTTCTGATATTACACTTCCTTGGATCAGTGGGCCTAATTCCTAATTCCTGTTTTCCAGTGGCAGTGCCCTTTGAGGTCTATATATTGAGCTGGAGCTCCCCCTAGTGACTTACCCATATACATAGTTATACATGTGTTACTCAAGTCCCCTTACACTTGCCTGATAGAATTTGCAAAAGAGGTGGGTCGCTCTCTGGGGGCCGGTGATGCGGGCGCCTCATATTTACCTCCACATTACCGAAGAGGCGGGATCCGATGCCCACTATGTGCCTGTTATCCTACTAGCGATCACCGATTAATGGCGTGTTAGTACCATTCCACTGGGAGTCACCATGCTATAGGCACTTCACAGCGTATCAAGCAACGCCAAGTTTATGCTTATGATACCTTTTGCAACCTCGTATTCATCTACTCACTTCTAAGCATGGTCAGATCCGGGAAAAAGAAATGTAATACTGCACAACCTAAGGAGACCGCGACCCAACCGGGAATGAGACCGTTCCTACAACCTACTCCTGCAAGATTATCCGGAAACCTCTCTCCCTCCAGCCCGTCATCCTGCCATTCTGCTTCCTCTGCCTCTCCGTTAATGATGGAGCAGCCTACCCCACACACCCACAGCGATACCGCTCTTCAAGATATCCTGCAATTTATGAAAACACTCCCAACTAAGCAGGATATCCAAGATACCATGCGAAGAGAGCTGGCATCAATCAAACAAGATATCTTGCAGCTTTCTGATAGGGTGAACACGCTTGAAGAGCATCGAGACTCTACTGATAACTTTCTGGGGTCCTTGACAGATGTTATCAAAACCCAGTCGGATGAGATCAGATCACTACGGACCCGTGTATTGGATTTGGATAACAGAGGTAGGAGGAATAATATCCGGGTGAGAGGTATTCCAGAAGAGGTCCCCCAGACAGGCATAGTGGATACCTTGACGACAATCTTCAACACAATTCTGGGCAAAGACCCAGCTGCCATCATAACATTTGATAGAGCTCACCGCGCACTCAAGCCAAGGGGGCTTTCTTCCGATCGACCCCGAGACGTCATATGTCGCCTGCATTATTATTCCCAGAAGGAAGAAATTATGAATAAAGCACGTCATATAGATGACTTGGACTACAAGGGCAACCCTATCTCCATCTTTCAAGATCTCTCCTGGCACACCCTGCAACAAAGGAAGATTCTTCGCCCCATTACGGAAGAACTCCGCAAACGACAGCTGAAATACAGATGGGGTTTTCCTTTCAGCCTACAGGTATCATCTTCAGGCAAGATACACTCTCTCCATACCCCATCCGACCTCCCCACCTTCTGCTCCGGTCTCGGTCTCCCACCCTTGAAGGTCCCGGACTGGGACTTCATCCTCCCGGATCTACACCCACCACAGCCTGCGGGAAATAGAGAGCCATGGCAAGTGGTCGGCAGTTCTCAAAAGAAACCTTCAAAACCACTTCCTGCTCGCCAAGATTCCTCCCCTACCTGAAGAAACCGCTTCCCACTTCTCTGCCAATTGATCTCTTTTGTTTTCTTCAGGAGGACTGAATATCCTGACTGTGATGTACCAAGTGGGACACGTTATACGCGGCCTAGTGCCAATTCAGCCTCATTTTACTGCGTCCCCCCCTCCCCGGTCTCATCTTCAGTCCTGGAATTCAGAGATGTGACTTTACCAGAAGTTAGTTAATTGTTCCCACCGGTTGATATTATTGGTCATTATAAACCTTACTTAGTGAGTATTATTCTCTTACGATGTTTATGCTAAAAACAGTGCCTGTAAGGGTGACTCCCTTACCCCAGTCCCGCATACGGCCGTTGTGCCCCATGGGGATGCTGGTTAATATACCTACCTGCTTCCCCATTGCGGATGTTTCTATGTTTACGATGTTTCTATTTTCTGTAACTTGCTCTTTTCTTCACTCTTCTTCTCCTTACCGTTTATTTTTTTATTTTTTTATTTTCTTTGGTGAACTGTCCGAGTACTATACTTCTTTGTGTTATGATACGATGTGATGTCTCTTCCAGGTATACTTAAATTCACCTCGATTAATGCAAAGGGGCTTAACACCCCCGAGAAAAGATCCCATTTACTTCGGACACTACGATCTGACAGAGTAGATGTGGCTCTGATTCAGGAGACACATTTTAAGATCTCTGCTCGTGGGCCTTCCTTAGTAAATCAAAGATTTCCCCTTGCTTTCTATTCCAACAATCCTGAAAGTAAATCTAAGGGGGTCGCTATAATTTTTTCTAAGGCCCTCCAAGTGTCTAATGTCTCTGTTCATAAACTAGTCCCAGGGAGATTACTAGTAGTCCAATGCAATATATTTTCCAAGGCATACACCCTCATAGCCCTCTATGCTCCAAATCAAGGCCAAATACCCTTTTTTCGATCCCACCTTGCCCGACTTGAGGCCCTTATGCAGGGTATCGTAGTTTTGGGAGGCGACCTAAACTGGTCCATGGACCCCTCCATCGACACCTCCCCTCCAGCCCCTAAATTCTCTGAACATAAACATAGACAGGTTAGGAAGGTCTTCCACGAATTTCAATTGGCTGACTCTTGGCGGGTCACACATCCCACTGACAGAGATTTCTCTCTTTTCTCGCACCCACATCAGGTTTACTCACGCCTAGACTATTTATTCTTAAGCCATAGGCACCTCCCTCTAATCGTAGATGCCTCTATTGGCTCCATCACGTGGTCGGACCATGCCCCAGTATCCTTGTCCCTATCGGCCCCCTCTCGAACCCCTGGTCCTTGGACCTGGTGCCTTAATGAATCCCTCTTGTATGATGCATATTGCAAATCGGAACTGGATAAGGCATTGTCCGATTACTTTGACATTAATGATACAGGAGAACTATCTGAAATTACGGTCTGGGAGGCCCACAAATGTGTTATACGGGGTAAACTGATCCAATTAGGCTCATTTGTGAAGAAGAACAGTCAGGCCTTAATCACCACACTATTACATAAAATTCATTCCCTAGAGTCCCGCCACAAATCCTCCCTGACCCCATCGGATTTGGTGGAGCTGTCTGCGACCCGGGCACAACTCCGATCAACCCTTAATAACAAAACCCAAGCCTCCTTGCGTAAATGTAATAGCAAATATTATAAGTGGGGGAATAAGCCGGGTCGGCTGCTGGCCCAGGCACTTAGATCTCAGAGATTGGCCTCCTTCATTCCCTCAATGAAAAATAATACGGGTTCCGTATGCTTTAAGTCCCCGGAGATAGCAGCATGCTTTAAAAATTATTACAATACTCTATATAACCTAGGTGACCCTTCCCAGGCCCACAACCCCCTCTCCAATATGTTAAGAGCCAGGAAATACTTAGCTGATGTGGCATTCCCTCGACTGTCAGGGTCTGACCGGGAATCCTTAGAAGCACCTTTCACTTTGACCGAGGTGGAACGTGTTATCTCTACCGCCCCCCTACGTAAAAGTCCGGGCCCAGATGGCTTCACAGCCACCTATTATAAGATATTTAAAGAGGTTCTCGCTCCCAAAATACTGCGGGCTTTCAACTCCATATCCGCCGAAACCCACTTCTCCAGACAATCACTTGAGGCCCACATCACGGTGATCCCTAAACAAGGAAAGGACCCCTCAGTATGCTCCAGTTACAGGCCAATTTCCCTGCTTAATCTAGATCTCAAATTCTTTGCGAAACTAATGGCTCTTAGATTGAATGAATTTCTCCCGTCGCTTGTCCATAACGACCAAGTGGGCTTCGTCCCCGGCCGTGAAGCTAAAGATAATACGACTAAACTCCTAAATCTCATCCATTTGGCCTCTAGCAGCAAGACATCCACTGTGTTGTTGTCTACAGATGCCGAAAAGGCTTTCGACAGGGTAAATTGGGATTTCATGAGAGCGGTGCTGGAGCATATTGGGTTGGGCCCACGAGCCCTCCATGGAATACTATCTCTATATACACAACCATCGGCTAAAGTACGGGTTAACGGGACCCTCTCTGACAACTTTCCTATCAGTAACGGAACGAGACAGGGCTGCCCCTTGTCCCCCCTGATTTTTGTTCTTTGTATTGAAGCCCTGGCCAGGGCTATTAGAGCAAATGACAGGATTAAGGGGCTACAAGTAGGTGACATAGACTATAAACTTGCTCTATTTGCAGACGATCTGCTGACGACGGTCACAAACCCTGCGCTCTCACTCCCTAACCTGATGAGTGAGTTGGACATTTTCAGCTCACTATCAGGCTTTAAAATCAACACATCTAAATCCTATGCCCTTCATATCTCAACCCCCCATTCGGTCTTAACTGGCTTGAAAGCCACATTTCCCTTTCAGTGGAGGGACTCCCACATCACATACCTGGGAGTGCAGCTGTCTAGCGACCCCTCGCGTCTATTGTCCTTGAATTTCCACCCTATTCTCCAGTCCATTAGAAATGATTATTGCAGATGGCAATACCATAATCTCTCTTGGCTAGGTAGAATCAACGTTGTAAAGATGAACACGCTACCCAAACTACTCTACCTCCTTCAGACCTTACCAATTCAGATCCCCGACTCCTGGTTCCGGACTGTGAGATCCTTGATTCAGCAATTTATTTGGCGTCGTAAGAGACCTAGAATTAATAGATCCATCCTGATTCGCCCACCACAGAGGGGTGGATTTCAGCTACCAGATATTAAAACTTACTACCAAGCAATCCTCTTGAACAGAGTCTTGGACTGGACCAGGAGCAGGGAGATTAAACAATGGGTGGTCTTAGAAGGTCTATGCTTACAACTGTTCCCAGAGATCTTCCCTTGGCTCCCGGCCTTGCCTAAACTACTACACCCTCACCCGACTATTTCTCCTACACTTTCTTTTTGGAAGGGGACACGACAAAGATCGTGCATCTCTTCTGTTTTTGGCCCACTTACCTCCTTTCTGAGCAATCCGACCTTCCCACCTGGCCTCTCCCTGGGGTATTATCAAAACTGGGCACTAGAGGGACTCTTTAGAGTGGGGCAATTGGTCCACCCATCTGGGGTTAAACAGTTCTCGGAGATACGTGAGAAATGGGAGATCCCACAGACAGACTTCTGGAAATTCCTGCAGGTCCGACACTTTCTATACACGGATAATGTGTACCGTGAGGCGTCGAGGGAGCTGACCGCGTTTGAAAAAATGTGTGTGGCCCCTATGAATCCCATACATACTGTGTCCACCCTGTACAAGCTCCTATGTACATCTGACTCCCCGACCCCTCCCCTTTTCATTCAAAAATGGGAGAGAGATTTGAACATCTCACTCTCAGACAGGGAATGGGACTCTATCTTTCTTAAAACCCATAAGAGCTCCATCTGTATCCAGGTTAGAGAAACGCAATATAAGATCCTGATGAGATGGTACAGACACCCCACTCTTTTACACATCATTTCCCCATCCATCTCGCCTACCTGCTGGAGATGCCATAAGGACCTAGGCTCTCTACTACACATCTGGTGGACCTGCCCCCTTATTAAAAGTTACTGGGATGATGTAATTTCAATTTCCGGTGATATTCTACATACTCCCGTCCCATCTGACCCGGCCTTTTGGTTACTGAATCATTCCACTATCCCAATCTCTACTTACAAGTCATCTTTATTACGACACCTTGGCAATGCCGCAAGGGCAGTAATCCCCACAATGTGGAAATCTGTTAGTCCTCCCACAAGGTATACCTGGTTCTCCAGACTAGACTATTATATGAACATGGAGGATATATTATTGAGCGCTGGTGACAAGCGGTCGGAATTTACTGCTATGTGGTGGCCTTGGATGGAATACAAGACATCCGAGTCGTATAAGTCTTACATTTCCTCTGCGAAGTGAAGCGGATGATGGGAGCCGCTCTTTGGTTCAACTTGCATGGGGTCTTGGACCAATATGCTTAACTTTTAATTCACTGCACATATCTTACTCTCCTTTTCTCAACATACTCGGTTCAGTCACCTCACTCTTCTGTTGTTTTCTTTTTCTTTTTCTTGCTATATATTTATGCTTTATTATGTTCTTTAATTCAAAATGTTAATATAGACTATAACTATATTGAACAAGCGGCTATCAATCTGTGTATGCCCAAGTTGTCACTTCATTTTGCCATTGATTGTTACTCAGATATGTTTACAAACTGTTATAAGTCTGTATTTGTTTCAATAAAAACAGATTATACAAAAAAAAAAGAAAGTTAGATCTACATCTTCCAGTGGGTTGTCACTGATGTCAGGCCTTGCGGTGAAATTTTGGGTCAAATATTCCATACAATCATGTGTGTCGTCCTTTGTATTAAATTCTCCTTCCCCACCACTCTCATCCTCCACCCTTTGTGCCTGTCCAGGCACACCTGGGAGATATGTTGCAGGATTTAATGCACTGCATCTCCCCATGGTGATGTTTACGGGGGCCATTAGTGCCAATTCCCATCTTGTAAACCGCGCTGATGAGACGTGCCTGGTTTGGGCAGAATTTAGCAAGGCTGACACTGCATGTGGTGTATGAATTGTGAGGTTGTGACCTAGCACTACATCTTCGCTTTTCGTTACTAGCAATGCTATCGCAGCAACGCTTCGCAAGCATGTGGGGAGGGATCGCGCTACCGTATCTAGCTGAGCGCTATAGTATGCTACTGGCCTGCTGGCATCACCGTGCTTTTGGGTTAAGACGCCTGCCGCGCAACCAGCACTTTCTGTTCCGTACAGCTCAAAGGGTTTCCTATAGTCTGGCATACCTAATGCTGGTGCCTGCGTTAGGCACTGTTTAAGTCTCTCAAATGCCATCTCGGACTCGTCTGTATGCGAAATCCGATCAGGTTTGTTTGAGGAGACCATCTCCTGCAAAGGTAACGCTAGAATGGAAAACCCTGGGATCCAGTTACGGCAATACCCACACATTCCTAAAAATGTTCTGATCTGTTGCTGGGTTTGTGGCAGAGTCATGTCTCTAATTGCTTGAATTCTATCAGCGGTCAGGTGTCTCAGTCCTTGTGTTAGACAGTGTCCCAAATATTTTACCTTAGTTTGGCATAATTGCAACTTGTCTTTGGAAACCTTGTGTCCTGTGTCTGAAAGATGAAACAGGAGCTGTTTCGTATCCTTCAGGGATGCTTCCAATGAATCTGAACACAGTAGTAAATCATCCACATACTGTATCAATACTGATCCACTCTCTGGTTGGAAAGACTGTAAACAATCATGCAAAGCCTGGGAAAATATACTTGGACTGTCTATGAAACCTTGTGGTAATCGAGTCCATGTGTATTGGACTCCTCTGTATGTAAATGCAAACAAATATTGGCTGTCAGGGTGCAGAGGTACCGAAAAGAAAGCGGAGCAGAGGTCAATAACAGTGAAAAATTTCGCAGTGGGAGGGACTTGCATAAGGATGACAGCTGGATTTGGCACTACGGGGAACTGACTCTCAACTATTTTGTTAATCCCCCTTAGATCCTGCACTAGCCGGTAACCCCTCCCCCCACTCTTTTTTACAGGGAAGATGGGACTATTGGCAGTGCTGGACGTTCTTACCAGAATGCCCTGTTGTAGCAAGCGCTCTATTACGGGATATACTCCTAACTCCACCTCTGGCTTCAGAGGGTACTGTGGGATTTTTGGAGCTATCCTACCATCTTTTACTTGTACAACTACCGGAGCTACGTTTGCCATTAATCCAGTGTCCTGTCCATCTTTAGTCCAAAATGACTCTGGTATCTGGGATGTCATTTCTTCTACTTGGGATGGAGTCCTATTTGTCATAATGGTATGTGACATTAATTTTGATGGGGAGTCTAACATGTCTCGCACTTCCTGAGCGTGATTCTCAGGTATGTCCAAGAATACACCTTCAGGAGTACAATAAATGACGCACCCCATTTTACACAATAAGTCTCTTCCCAGGAGATTAGTCGGTGCCGATGCAGCCAGCAAAAAGGAATGCTTGGTATGTAAAGGCCCTATTGTAATCTCGGCTGGTTTGCTAACAGGGTAGTGCTGGACTACTCCCGTTACTCCTATGGCTGGAATTGTCTTACCAGTGGTTCTCATGCCCACTGTCGAATTTATCACTGATTTGGCCGCCCCCGTATCTACAAGAAAGTTTAATGATTTACCAGCTACATTGATTGCAATTTCGGGTTCACTTCCAAGATTTGCAATCAATTTTACTGGCTGCAGATTACAGGTATGGCCACACCCCTATTGGGTATGGTGACCTCCCTGAATCCCGCTGGCAGCAACTACTTGTGAAGGGGTTAAATAGGAGCTGCCAGGAGTTTGCCAGTCTCCTTTTGGGGGATATCTTTTTGTTTCCCCTGTATGTGGCTCATAACTCCGTCTCTGTGGACCCTGATCCCAATTTCGTGTGTCTTGTCGTTGTCTAGGGGGTTGGTATGATCTTTGTGAATTTTTCGCTCTACAGTCTCGTGCTATGTGTCCCTGTTTATGACAAAAATAACATGTTACCACATTTGACTTACCCACAGGGTTTGGTGATCTATACAAAGGCTGCTTTGTGGTCAGGGCTTGTATACTTACGGCCATTAACTTATCACCTTGTGACTCCCTGTGTCTGGTGATATTCCGGTCGTGATCAATAGCAGCCTCTCTCAAAGTAGCCACCGACAGACCTCGCCAACATGGTTGCGTGGTCTGTACCCTTGTCTTTAATGCTTCTTTTAAACCATCCATTAGCACAGATACTGCTACTTCTTGATGATTTGCATTGGTCCTAATGTCCTCTATGCCAGTGTATTTTGCCATTTCTAATAATGCCCGGTGAAAATAATCAGCAGCTGTTTCTGACTCTTTTTGTTTAATGGAAAAAATTCTATTCCATTTGGCTACAGCTGGGAAATACTCCTTTAACTGTAAATTTATTCTTTTTACATTGTCTTTGTTGTACACATCTGTAAGGGGTACATCCTGATCCAATCCACAGTCAGCTAAAAATTGAGCTGAGTCGACATTGGAGGGTAAACAAGCCCTCAGCAATATCTGCCAGTCTTTGTTATTGGGCTCTAAAGTGTTCCCTAGGTCTCTGATGTATTTCTGGCTAGCAACTAAATCTTTCCTAGGGTCAGGGAATTCAGTCACTATGGTTCTTAATTCCATTCGGGAAAACGGGCTGTACATGGCAATGTTCCTAACAGGTGTGATTCCTGTCATGTCAGTTTTCCCATTTGGCACTGCTATTACCCTAACAGGATTTAGTCTACTAACATCATTCTGTGTAGATTCTACAGCCTGTGGTGAAATGGTTTCAGCATAGTGTATGGTGCCGTACTTACCCGTAGATACGACCTCACCTGTCCCTCCGCTAGGGGCCTTTGTTACTAATCTTATGGGTTGGGCCGTGCCTACTGTTGTTTCTGATATGGTGGCTGCTAGAGAGAGCGCCGATATTGTTGCCGATTCGTCCTCTTGATCACACTCCTGGGGAAAGTTCAAAACAGGGTACAACTTGCACGGGTTAATACTTGCATTGGTTAACTTATTAACATTATCCTTAACATTTATACAGTTGCTAAGTGCCTGTTTGTTACCCCCTGATGCGTCATTCTCCGCAACCAATTTCTCTCCTGATATGTATGGTGGCGGCGGGGCCGTGGCTACCAGTTTCCTGATAGGATTAGATCCCGCCGCCTGAGCCAATCCTCTCTGTATTTCACCCTCCTGTTGCCATAGCTGCAAATAATCATAATGTTGGATTCGTCTCTTTGTTGATTTAATGAAACATATCCTTCTCCTTAGATTTTGTAACACTTCTGGGCTAAAGCTGCCTACTCTTGGGAATTTCTCCCCGTCATGTACCGTCATTCTCTCCCATTCATCACATAAAACTTCTGTGTGTGAGCCGTATTTTTCACACATTACGTACCTTGCCGACCCGATTGGTCGGTTCACTAAATCAACCCGAACCGAGGTTGATTGCCCCCTTCCTGAACAACTGGCCCCCATAATTTGCAGGTGTTGCTTGCTCTACCTCTGACCTTTATATCAGGGTCTTCAGCGAACCCTTACAAAAAACCAAAATATTCAAAGATAGGTTGACGGTGGTGGTTTACCGAGTACCCCACTTACTCGCCCACGCCGACCAATACGCCCACACACTGCTTTAGCGCTGGCGTACTCGACCTAGGGCCCCTATGAACCTTTGTTTACTGGAACATGTGGGTGTGATCCGCAGAGCATTAACCCTTTCCAGTAACTGTGGGGTTGTTGGATAATTCCTGAGTGACCAGCGAACTTCCCTTTTAAAAATAAAAAATTACACAAATCACGTCAGAATGTACAAATAGCGTTTATGACCCTTTTTTTTTTACACAAATGGTACTAGGTCAAGTTACTAACTAATGCACACAATTACGTGCGGTACAATCGTTCAGTACATAAGCAACTAATCTTATGTACGGAGCGACCAGTGGAATCGACATTCAGCAGCTGCGAATTCCTTCAGCCTGAGCTTTATGGCCTATATGGGTTCCGCTCCAACCCTTCTTGGTGTTGGGCTACTTGACTCTATAGCGGACTTCCTTGTCTGCTGTACCTGGACCTCCTGGTCTGTTATGCGACCTCCTGGTCTGACCTCCTGGTCTGCTACAGTATGACCTCCTGGTCTGCTACACTCTAATGCTCTTTATATGTTTAACAAGGGATGCCTCCCTAGCCACCATGTATGTCACTTACACGTATGTAATTTCACAAGAACTCGATGATTTCTGTGGTTCAATCCCCAAAATTGTAAAAACTTATATAATTGCAAACACTCACTCACCACATGTACACTTTTGTTTCTATTTCTATTTCTGCGCAGAAATTTTCTTTAAACCAGATGTGTTGTAAATTTGGAGAAGGATCTGTTAGTCTAAATTTCGGACACTAAAATAAACTTGCGCTATTTGTCGCGTTGCCACCTTTTCGCCTGTTAAAATAACACTAGCGTGTGATTTGAGTTACGTGGGCGTACCCGGGCGCTCCGTTGCGTAATATACGCTGCGTGCGTCGGCCTTTGAGTTGCGTACGCGAGTCTCACCCTTTGTTAGAGACACGTGTACGCAAAGCAAATATCCACCGTAACACAATGTACACGTTTATCAATGTGGATGATCCTCGATCATCTACCGAACACCACACCAATCTCTCCTTGTATCTTTAGGCAGAGCTGCGTGTGTGCTTTTCACTTTATCCCTTAATGTATTACTTTTACACTTTTAACTATGAAATAGCGACAAATCTCTCTTAGCACGTTTTATCAATTATAAAATGGCAAACAGGAGAGTGATATGAAAATACACGAATGAAAAAGAAATGCAGATATGTGCGTGCGTACGCAAGACAGAAATAAACAGTTTTAAAAGACACTAGCGTTTTGTTCTTACCTCCGGTTCCGGATTCCTTCAGCACCCTTTACTAAGCGAAGCAGACGCTTATCCAGACAGCACTAAGAGGAATATGCTCTCCCGCCCTTTGCTGATGGATAATGTCTGCTGAAATTACCTAGCAGAGATATGTGAAGGACGGACGAGCCGCCAATTGATAAAGCTGAATATTTATCTTATTTAAAACCCTTTAAGAGGTCTAAGAACACTGTATGCTATTAACGTATGGAATACCGTAAGGGTACGCACGTTGCGTAACAATCTCTTAGCCGTAGTCGAGACGCTCAAGCGCCACGTTCGCTCACGGCCAAGGAATCACAGGCAGGCACGCTATTGGCTGCCAACTAACGTAATGATTCGCTACAGCGTAGCGGACGCTCGGGACCACGAGGAGATCACCAGCGGCGCAGACGCTCACAATGTTAAACCTTTATAACTATACCATAAAACAGTGTATTATGCAGTAACCCTTGGTGTAGTGATAAGATGAGAATGCAACACTTTGTAAGCGGGTTTACGCTAAAGCTGTTTGAGCGAAAGAGACGCTCCTATTACCCACTGCAATATAATGAACACACAATACCGGTCTAAGGGTCTAACGCCTTTTAAGGAAATGAATGAATGTTCATAAGAATAATACAATACAAGTCATACACTACCAATATAACATAGACTACCTAACCAGATAACTACACGTGAAATACAATATCAGTACAATAACTATATAAGAGAAACGAGAGAGAAAGAGAAGAAAGAGAAGAGAGAGAGAGAGAGAGAGATATGGCTCACAATAACAAGAAAGACAATATGATTGCGGAGAAAAACTTACGCACAAAGGGGAACGATCGCATGCGCCTCTGGACATCCAGCTCCCGATTATCAGCAATGAGAACCATTGAAGAGTGAGAGCTGGATGTGATCGGCTTGTCTATTTATGCCCCACACACAATACAATTCAATGGTCCCTACAATCTCATTGTTCATTGGACACAGGAATTCCTCCTCGTATTATAACAAAAGGTCATAGGTTGATTCATACGGGTGGGCTGTGACAATTTCCAACTGCTCAGGTGGGTGGGAAACTAGGTTTCCCGCCGCATGGATAAGTAAGTGCAAATAATAGTAAATGGACATAAAATTCTTATGTCCATAACTATTCGCACGAGCGATTAATCTGTTTCAAACCAACACCGGAATATTGCTAATTAAATATTCTTCCGATGGATACTAAACACCACTGTATTACTCCTGTCTGACCCTTCGTATCAAACAAAGAGGGATTTCTCTGTCCATGAACATGCTACATTAACCAAACTTTCAGATTCTATCAAAGGGACCATAATCTACAAAATACATTATATGGTGAAAATATGTAACGAAAGATTCGCCCGCTAGACGCATACAATCTCTACCGTAAATGCGCATACCGTGCGCCTGCGGGTGCCCGCAACAGCGAGTATGCGCACGCACGGGAGAGCGCACGCATGCGCAGCAGGGACACATATGAGGTGCAAATATGGCAGTGTGCATCGTGATATTTTTCTGACTTTGACAGTACTATATGTGAATATTTCCTCTAGTGCTGTACTCACCACTGCTATGTGGATACTGTATATGTGAATATCTCCTCTAGTGCTTTACTCACACTGCTATGTGGGTACTATATGTGAATATTTCCTCTAGTGCTTTACTCACACTGCTATGTGGGTACTGTATGTGAATATCTCCTCTAGTGCTGTACTCACCACTGCTATGTGGATACTGTATGTGAATATCTCCTCTAGTGCTGTACTCACCACTGCTATGTGGATACTGTATGTGAATATCTCCTCTAGTGCTGTACTCACTGCTATGTGGGTACTGTATGTGAATATCTCCTCTAGTGCTGTACTCACCACTTCTATGTGGGTGCTGTATGTGAATATCTCCTCTAGTGCTGTACTCACCACTGCTATGTGGATACTGTATATGAATATCTCCTCTAGTGCTGTACTCACCACTGCTATGTGGATACTGTATGTGAATATCTCCTCTAGTGCTGTACTCACACTGCTATGTGGGTACTGTATGTGAATATCTCCTCTAGTGCTGTACTCACACTGCTATGTGGGTACTGTATGTGAATATCTCCTCTAGTGCTGTACTCACACTGCTATGTGGATACTGTATGTGAATATCTCCTCTAGTGCTGTACTCACACTGCTATGTGGGTACTGTATGTGAATATCTCCTCTAGTGCTTTACTCACTGCTATGTGGATACTGTATATGTGAATATCTCCTCTAGTGCTGTACTCACCACTGCTATGTGGGTACTGTATGTGAATATCTCCTCTAGTGCTGTACTCACCACTGCTATGTGGGTACTGTATGTGAATATCTCCTCTAGTGCTGTACTCACCACTGCTATGTGGGTACTGTATGTGGATATCTCCTCTAGTGCTGTACTCACACTGCTATGTGGGTACTGTATGTGAATATCTCCTCTGGTGCTGTACTCACACTGCTATGTGGGTGCTGTATGTAAACATCTCCTCTAGTGCTTTACACACACTGCTATGTGGGTACTGTATGTGAACATCTCCTCTAGTGCTGTACTCACCACTGCTATGTGGGTACTGTATGTGGATATCTCCTCTAGTGCTGTACTCACCACTGCTATGTGGGTACTGTATGTGGATATCTCCTCTAGTGCTGTACTCACCACTGCTATGTGGGTGCTGTATGTAAACATCTCCTCTAGTGCTTTACACACACTGCTATGTGGATACTGTATATGTGAATATCTCCTCTAGTGCTGTACTCACCACTGCTATGTGGGTACTGTATGTGGATATCTCCTCTAGTGCTGTACTCACCACTGCTATGTGGGTGCTGTATGTAAACATCTCCTCTAGTGCTTTACACACACTGCTATGTGGATACTGTATGTGAATATCTCCTCTAGTGCTGTACTCGCACTGCTATGTGGATACTGTATATGTGAATATCTCCTCTAGTACTTTACTCACACTGCTATGTGGATACTGTATGTGAATATCTCCTCTAGTGCTGTACTCATACTGCTATGTGGATACTGTATATGTGAATATCTCCTCTAGTGCTTTACTCACACTGCTATGTGGGTACTATATGTGAATATTTCCTCTAGTGCTTTACTCACACTGCTATGTAGGTACTGTATGTGAATATCTCCTCTAGTGCTGTACTCACCACTGTTATGTGGATACTGTATGTGAATATCTCCTCTAGTGCTGTACTCACACTGCTATGTGGATACTGTATATGTGAATATCTCCTCTAGTGCTGTACTCACCACTGTTATGTGGATACTGTATGTGAATATCTCCTCTAGTGCTGTACTCATACTGCTATGTGGATACTGTATATGTGAATATCTCCTCTAGTGCTTTACTCACACTGCTATGTGGGTACTATATGTGAATATTTCCTCTAGTGCTGTACTCACCACTGCTATGTGGATACTGTATATGTGAATATCTCCTCTAGTGCTTTACTCACACTGCTATGTGGGTACTATATGTGAATATTTCCTCTAGTGCTTTACTCACACTGCTATGTGGGTACTGTATGTGAATATCTCCTCTAGTGCTGTACTCACCACTGCTATGTGGATACTGTATGTGAATATCTCCTCTAGTGCTGTACTCACCACTGCTATGTGGATACTGTATGTGAATATCTCCTCTAGTGCTGTACTCACTGCTATGTGGGTACTGTATGTGAATATCTCCTCTAGTGCTGTACTCACCACTGCTATGTGGATACTGTATGTGAATATCTCCTCTAGTGCTGTACTCACCACTGCTATGTGGGTGCTGTATGTGAATATCTCCTCTAGTGCTGTACTCACCACTGCTATGTGGATACTGTATATGAATATTTCCTCTAGTGTTGTACTCACACTGCTATGTGGGTACTGTATGTGAATATCTCCTCTAGTGCTGTACTCACACTGCTATGTGGGTGCTGTATGTGAATATCTCCTCTAGTGCTGTACTCACCACTTCTATGTGGGTACTGTATGTGAATATCTCCTCTAGTGCTATACTCACCACTGCTATGTGGGTACTGTATGTCAATATCTCCTCTAGTGCTTTACTCACCACTGCTATGTGGGTACTGTATGTGAATATCTCCTTTAGTGCTGTACTCACCACTGCTATGTGGGTGCTGTATGTGAATTTCTCCTCTAGTGCTGTACTCACCACTGCTATGTGGGTACTGTATGTGAATATCTCCTCTAGTGCTGTACTCACACTGCTATGTGGGTACTGTATGTGAATATCTCCTCTAGTGCTATACTCACCACTGCTATGTGGGTACTGTATGTGAATATCTCCTCTAGTGCTGTACTCACCACTGCTATGTGGGTACTATATGTGAATATCTCCTCTAGTGCTGTACTCACCACTGCTATGTGGGTACTGTATGTGAATATCTCCTCTAGTGCTGTACTCACCACTGCTATGTGGGTGCTGTATGTGAACATCTCCTCTAGTGCTTTACTCACTGATAATGGCGATTTTATCTTAAAACATAAAGCTATACCTTAAACACACCTTAAATACACTTTAAACCTTTAGCCGCTGCGGCCGCTATACTTAATACACACGCTACGTATTTTATACACTGTTTGCGTACGGAGTCCCGTATCACTGTACGGACTTAGCGTACAAACGCCGCGCTGGGGGTACAAAGTACACACAGCGCGCACACACCCAAAGATACACTTTAAACCTTATACAGCAATGCGATGCGTTACTAATACACTCTTAAACCTTAGCAGGAAAAGGAAGACACAACACCGATTTGCAGTTAATCACTGGGTTCCGACACCACAGAGTAATATTTCTGAAAGGGGGTTAACAATACAAATTATGCACTACAATACAACAGAGTAAATGGCTACAGTCAATGTACATATGTGAGAATATTCGCGTGCGCTTCCCGGTCCGGTCCACCGCTATCAGGTTGAGAGTATTGTGCCCGGCCAGGCTGCAACAGGCTTTATTTATACAATTCTTCCAAAAGCAATACAATGGATACTGTAATCCCTTTGTCCATTGGACACAGGAATGCACTTTTACAGTACAGGAGAGGTCATAGGTCGATTTGAATAGGTGGGCGATGTCTTTCCCAACTGCTCTTGTGGGTGGTCTCCTCCGGATTCCCGCCGCATACATAATATACAGTAAATACAGTTTATATCTATATTCTGCTTCTGCACCTAACTATCCGCAGGAACATGCGATCTTCCGCAAACCAACACCGGAATGTTACCCTTAAAATACCCTACAGCTGGATACCAAACACCACCTTATAACCTTAGTCTGTCCCCTCTTATCCTGTAAAGGTGAATCCCTTTGTTCTGGAATCATTTAAACTGTTGATACTTTCTGATGTGGTGCAGGGGGACTATGTGTACAATGTGCACTATTTGGATTAAATATGTAATGTTTTGATAGCTCTCCATGCGTTCACAAACTCTGCCATAAATACCCATACCACGTGCAGGACCGCGGGAGCGACCATACGCAAATTGCGGATATGTGCACGCACGGCGGAACAAGTGCACGCGCAGCAGGCATGTGTGTGTAGTTTGTACGTAATGTGTGTTCTGCAATATTTTTCGACTTTGACATCACACTGCTATGTGGGTACTGTATGTGAACATCTCCTCTAGTGCTGTACTCACACTGCTATGTGGGTACTGTATGTGAATATCTCCTTTAGTGCTGTACTCACCACTGCTATGTGGGTACTGTATGTGAATATCTCCTCTAGTGCTGTACTCACCACTGCTATGTGGGTACTGTATGTGAACATCTCCTTTAGTGCTGTACTCACCACTGCTATGTGGGTACTGTATGTGAATATCTCCTCTAGTGCTGTACTCACCACTGCTATGTGGGTACTGTATGTGAATATCTCCTCTAGTGCTGTACTCACACTGCTATGTGGGTACTGTATGTGAATATCTCCTCTAGTGCTATACTCACCACTGCTATGTGGGTACTGTATGTGAACATCTCCTTTAGTGCTGTACTCACCACTGCTATGTGGGTACTGTATGTGAATATCTCCTCTAGTGCTGTACTCACCACTGCTATGTGGGTACTGTATGTGAACATCTCCTTTAGTGCTGTACTCACACTGCTATGTGGGTACTGTATGTGAATATCTCCTCTAGTGCTGTACTCACCACTGCTATGTGGGTACTGTATGTGAATATCTCCTCTAGTGCTGTACTCACCACTGCTATGTGGGTGCTGTATGTGAATATCTCCTCTAGTGCTGTACTCACACTGCTATGTGGGTACTGTATGTGAATATCTCCTCTAGTGCTGTACTCACCACTGCTATGTGGGTACTGAATGTGAATATCTCCTCTAGTGCTGTACTCACACTGCTATGTGGGTACTGTATGTGAATATCTCCTCTAGTGCTGTACTCACCACTGCTATGTGGGTACTGTATGTGAATATCTCCTCTAGTGCTGTACTCACCACTGCTATGTGGGTACTGTATGTGAATATCTGCACGCATGGCAGAACAAGTGCACGCGCAGCGGGCATGTGTGTGTAGTTTATACGTGATGTGTGTTCTGCAATATTTTTCGACTTTGGCAGTCAACAATAACTGCCACTATCTAATCACTAAACAGAAAAATATCAATACAATATCTACAGAAAATTGGATGGTCGGGGGAGAGTGGTAGGTAGGAAAGGTATGACCTAGTGGGATAGTAAAAAGCATGTATGTATGAATCCATGTCTGAGGGGCATATATCATCGTGCCGTATATGTTCTAAATAAGCTTCGAGGTATTGCGAAGTATACATTAAATCCTTCTTATCCCGTATTAAGGGTCTGTAAGTGGGCCAACAAACACTACCGAGCTCTTTTCGGCTTCTTGTTCCAACAAATGGGGTGCACATTTAGTTGATGATACATGGAGTGGGAACATATGTGAGTGCTAGTACATGTGGATATCACCGGTCGACTATGTGTGTCATTAACTGAAGGTTGTAGAGATGAAGATAAGACATATCTAAAATACATTCACATAACATTTACATAAACATTCTTGGGTATGGTCGATGTCTTTTCTGGATGGGTGTATCTGGGCAGAGGGGGAGACAAAGGAAAAACGGGTGAAAGAAACAGGCCATGGAATTCATTTGCAATCCTTATCATAACACTGTCTCTATGGATGGGTCGTAAATTAAATCTGCTGCTGTAATAGCGCCCCCGCTCCTTAGACTCATCAATTTTGTGCCGTGCTTGCGCCGCGTTAGAATTCGAACACACCTAAATATCAAGCCAATAATTATGACGACTCCCAGGATACAAAGGAGAAACTTCCCTACACTCATAATAAAATTTTGAGCCCACTCTCCTAATTCTGAGAACCAATTTCGTGGGTTCAACCATGAGACCCAGCCGGTCAGCTCATTACCCACAGCGGTCAGGGTAAGGTTGTGTCTCCTCCGGAACTCCCACTTCAACTGCAATATATCATCCATCTTTTGATCGATAATCTCTGTGGGGTCGTCAGTGCTGTTTATAATATACGTACAGCACTTCACACCATACTGAGTTGCCAAAGTGACACAGTACCCACCCGTCACAGCTGTGATATAATTGAGGACCATCCTGTGCTGGATTAGTTCTGTCTTGTAAGCTTGTAACTCCCTTCCCGTATACCTGAAGGTGTCGTCATACATCTCAGTGATATTATCTATCAAGTTCGCTAGCGCATGGCTATACCTATAATTTATAATTCCTCTGGCAGTACGGGTGATGTCTAATGCGAGAAGGAATTGAATCCCGGTGGATTCGTGGATCAGATCAGAGGCTACGTGCTCTGTCCTATCTATGAGGTGTCTCTTGACGATGTGTTCATAGTGAGTATGAGTATAAGGAGCCTGAGCACTGCGGTGAACATCTTTCAACTTATCATGGGTTATGGTCATGACCTCTGGCAGTACTCTTCCAATATAACACAATCCCTCTGAGCTCGGGGCAAGCCACTTGTACACCTTCCTCCCACATATGAAATAGGCATCATCGGGGAGAACATAGGGGACAGAATATGACATTACCATATTACAAACTTTCCAAGTGAAAAACCCAATCCCTAGTTCTCTCATCTGCTCAGTACAAGTATCGGGCTGGATGATATGAGCACAGTACCCTGGTGATACTTTTCCAACCCACATGGTCTTGCTTCCACGAGTATACCTATACCGAAAATACCTTCCACTGTTGGCTATTTGGCGTACAAGTTCAGAGTCTATGGGTATCCTATCAGCTCTGTGTGAAAAGGTCATTGTCTGGTTATTCCACGTCACTTCCCAATTTCCCGGTTTTCGGTAATTGGAAATATTGAAACATAATAAGGATCTATCTACATGATACTGGTGGAGCTTCAAACTGGGGGCCTAGAAATATTGAATTTCTTGTCCACCGGTCTCCCACCCCGTAATTCGAGTGCCTCATCTATTGCTAAAGGGTACGGTACTAATCCTGACTTGCTCTGATCTTGAGGTACTTGTGAGCACACCCAGCATTCTGTCTGGTTTAAGACCTTACCCACTAGTGAGTGGTAGTCACTTAACGGATGACGGTCCATGTCGATATTAAGGCTGGACTGACATCTCTGGATGCACCCATCCTCGACTATATTCTCACAATTCCTACAAATGCAATCTTCCTCAGACAATAACCCTTCACAGTGCCTCCGAGCTCCCTGACTACCAGAGCGCTTTCTGATACTCGCCTTTGCTCGATTAGTGTGTTGCTCTTGAGATTCTACAAATCCATCCTTGCCATCAGAACCCATTCCAGATCCTTTCTCGACCTCTCTGGGACCCTCACCGTAACAGACTGTCCTGGTCAACAACAGGATTAACAGGAAAACCCGGAACGCAGTCTCTTGGGGTAAGTCCATCTTGTTAAGGGAAGAGAAGGGAAACAAGAAGGGGGAGAAAGAGAAGGAGGGTAGTGGGAGATGGAGAAAATAATAAAAAAAAAACTGGTTTGACAACCGCCTCTGGTCTTGTTGTTCTCCGCGCTCAGGTGCCGTCTCAACAGTCCTGCCTCTCAACCTTCCCGGAACAGACACTCCAGTGATACGATGTTCTCTACACTCTCTCCGGTCAATCAGGCAACCTGAGCGTAGAAAATTGCGAATCATTACATAATCCCCAGGTTCAATGTCATGACAATTACTGTTCGGTAGGTCAGGAATCACCAGCTTTAGATTTCTGTTTTGATTCCTCAGCTGCTGGCTCATCTTAACCAAATATTTTACAGTCACTTCGTTATTGCATTTCAAATCATCCTGGGGTTCTATCATTACATGGGGTTGTCGGCCAAAAAGAATCTCAAAGGGTGATAGGTTAAGGGGGGACCTGGGAGTGGTTCTGATGCTGTACAATACTAGTGGCAAAGCTTCTGGCCACAACAATCCAGTCTCAGCCATCACTTTGCTCAGCTTGTTCTTAATAGTGCTGTTCAATCTCTCCACCTTCACCTTCACCTGTGGTCGGTACGGAGTATGCAGCTTGCTATTAATTCCCATCAGTTTGCACATAACCTGAAAGACTTCACCTGTAAAAAGGGGTACCCCTATCGCTTTCAATTATTCTAGGGATACCATATCTACACACAAATTCCTGCACAATTTTCTTTGCAGTGAACGTAGCAGTATTTGTGGCAGCAGGGAACGCTTCTACCCAATTGGAAAACACATCAATACAGACTAACACATATTTTAAATTCCTACAGGGTGGTAACTGTATGAAATCAATTTGTATTACCTGAAAAGGGCTGTCTGTTGGAGGGATATGGGATGGTTCTGTTGGTATTGACTTTCCAATATTCTTCCTCAAGCATGTAAGACATGTCATTGCTCTCTTACCCGCATGAGAAGAGAATCCTGGCGCACACCAGTAGGCTCTCACCAGCTTACACATACCCTCTTTACCCAGATGAGTCAGACCGTGTGCCGCCTCAGCTAAGCTTGGAAGATATGCTCTGGGGGCCACTGGCTTACCCTGTCCACCTGTCCAGAGTCCTGAGGACTCCTGGCCATACCTCTTTGACCTCCAGACCGCCTTTTCCTGTGGAGAACACAAATTTTGCATTTCAATTAATTTTTGTGTGTTGATTGTGTTGAATGTCATCAGTGATGTGATGTACTTTTGTATGGGGGTGCTGGCTGCTGATTTAGCAGCTTCGTCTGCCCGGCTGTTACCAAGTGATATTGGGTCTTGGTTGTAAGTGTGTGCTTTGCACTTGATAACAGCCACCCTGTCTGGTTCTTGTATCGCTGTTAGAAGCCTTTTTATGTGGGACGCATGCGCTACAGGTGTGCCAGCTGCCGTCATGAAATTCCTGAGGCGCCATAGGGCCCCGAAATCATGCACCACTCCAAAGGCATACCTAGAATCTGTGTATATATTAGCTGACTTACCCTTGGCCAATTCACACGCTCTGGTTAGGGCGACCAGCTCAGCAACTTGTGCTGAGTGCGGTGGGCCCAGGGGCTCAGCTTCTATGATACTTCTGTCGTCTACAACTGCGTACCCAGTGCACAAGTCTTCCGAGTCCGTCTGTCTGTGGCAACTACCATCAGTGTAGAAAGTAAAATCTACGCCTTCCAGTGGGTTGTCACTAATGTCAGGTCTTGCAGTGAAAGTCTGGTTCAGGTATTCCATACAATCATGCGTATCAGTGTCTGCACTAAATCCTCCTTCACCATCATTCTCATCCTCCACCCTTTGTGCCTGTCCAGGCACACTTGGCAGATAAGTTGCAGGATTTAGTACGCTGCATCTCTTTATGGTGATGTTTACAGGGGCCATTAGTGCTAATTCCGACTTTGTAAACCGTGCCGATGAGACATGTCTGGTTTGGGCGGAGTTCAGTAAGGCTGATACTGCATGAGGTGTATGGATTGTCAGGTTGCGTCCTAACACTACGTCTTCGCTTTTACTTACTAGCAAAGCTATCGCTGCAACACTTCGCAAGCATGTGGGGAGAGACCGCACTACGGTGTCCAACTGTGCACTGTAGTAAGCTACCGGCCTGCTGGCATCACCATGTCTCTGGGTTAGGACACCTGCCGCACACCCAGCACATTCCATACCGTACAATTCAAAGGGTTTCCCATAATCTGGCATGCCTAATGCAGGTGCCTGTGATAGGCACTGTTTGAGTCTCTCAAATGCCAGTTCGAGATCCGATCTGGTTTGTTCGAAGAGACCATCTCTTGCAAAGGCAAAGCCAGTATGGAGAACCCTGGGATCCAGTTTCGGCAGTACCCACACATTCCAAGAAAAGTGCGGATCTGTTGCTGGGTTTGTGGCAGAGCCATGTCGCGAATCGCCTGTATTCTATCAGCGGTGAGGTGTCTAAGTCCTTGCGTCAAACAATGTCCCAAATATTTTACCCTGGTCCGGCACAGCTGTAACTTATCCTTTGAAACCTTGTGTCCCATATTGGAAAGATGAAACAGAAGCTGTTTCGTGTCTTTCAAGGACGATTCGAGTGAATCAGAACACAGCAATAAGTCATTGACATACTGTATTAATATTTAATACTGATCCGCTCTCAGGTTGAAAGGATTGTAAACAGTCATGCAAAGCCTGGGAGAAAATACTTGGGCTGTCAATGAAACCTTGGGGTGGGCGAGTCCCGGTGTACTGTACTCCCCTGTATGTGAATGCAAACAGGTATTGGCTGTCAGGGTGCAGAGGGACAGAAAAGAAGGCAGAACAGACAGTGAAAAATTTTGCAGTCGGGGAAATTTGCATGAGGATGACAGCTGGATTGGGCACTACGGGGAATTGGCTCTCAACTATCTTGTTTATCCCCCTTAGATACTGCACTAGCCGGTAACCCCTCCCCCCACTCTTTTTCACAGGGAAGATGGGACTATTGGCAGTGCTGGACGTCCTGACTAGGATGCCCTGTTGTAGCAAGTGCTCTATGACTGGGTACACTCCTAATTCCACCTCTGGCTTCAGAGGATACTGAGGTATTTTTGGAGCTATCCTACCATCTTTTATTTGCACTACTACTGGAGCTACATTCGCCATCAATCCAGTGTCTTGTCCATCTTTGGTCCAAAGGGAACCCGGTATTCATGAGATCATTTCCTCTACCTTTGATGGACACCTATCTATAACAGCAGAGTGTGACATTAGCCTTTGTGGGGTGTCTAACATATCCTGCACTTCCTGAACGTGATTCTCGGGTATTGGATATAAGAAGACACCCTCAGGAGTACAATATATGACACACCTCATTTTACACAATAAATCTCTCCCAAGTAGATTAGTCGGAGCCGATGCAGCTAGCAAAAAGGAATGCTTGGTCTGCAAAGGCCCTATCGTAATCTCCGCAGGTCTACTCAAAGGGTAGTGTTGCACTATTCCTGTTACTCCCATTGCTGAAATTGTTTTACCCGTGGTTTTCATACCTACCGTCGAATTTAACACTGACCTTGCCGCCCCTGTATCTACAAGAAAAGGTAATGATCTACCAGCTACGTCAACTGTGACCTCAGGTTCACTACCAAGGCTAGCAATCAACTTTTCTGGCTGCAGACTACAGGTGTGGCCCAACCCCTATTGTATATTGTGACCCTCTCGCAGCGCACTGGCAGCTACAATATGTGAGGGGGGTAACTGAGACTTTTCGGAGGTCTGCCAGTCCCTCCTAGGTGGGTACCTCCTTGTTTCCCCTGCATGTGGCTCATAACTTCTCCTATGCGGTCCCTGATCCCAATTATGTGTATGTGTGGTTCATATCCTGGTCTAGGGGATCGGTATACATTATGTGTGTCTTTATACCTACAATTCCGTGCAAAATGTCCTTCCTTCTGACAGTTATAGCATACTACTACACGTGACTTACCATCAGGGGTCTGGGGTTTTGGCTGATGTGGTTTTGTTGTAAGAGCATTTATACTTACTGTCATCAGCTTGTCCCCCTGAGACTCCCTGTGCTTAATGACGTTCCGGTCGTGCTCGATAGCGGACTCTCTTAATGCAGCCACCAAGATACCTCTCCAGTTTGGTAGAGAGGTCTGTACCCTTGTTCTTAATGCCTCTTTTAACCCGTTCATTAATACTGACACAGCTACCTCCCTGTGATGTACATTGTCCTTAATGTCCTCGATCCCAGTGTATCTAGCCATTTCCTGCAGTGCTCGATGGAAATATTCAGATGCCATTTCACCTTCTTTTTGTCTTATGGAAAAGATTTTATTCCATTTGACAACAGTAGGGAAATATACTCCTAATTGCAGATTGATTTGTCGTACATTCTCCTGAGTGTACTCATCAGTGAGAGGTACTTCTGCGTCTAATCTACAATCAGTAATGAATTTCGCGGGGTCAATATTGGAAGGTAAACATACTCGTAGCACTGTTCGCCAATCTTTGTTTGTGGGTTCGGTGGCGTTACCTAACTCTTTAATGAACCTCTGGCATGCGACTAGATCTTTTCTGGGATCGGGGAATTCTGACATAATTGACCTTAACTCTGCACGGGACCAGGGACAATGCATGGCAATGTTCCTGACGGGAGTTACTCCCTGAGCGTCAGTCCTCCCATTGGGGACTGCGATCACCCTGACAGGATTTAATTCAATTACGTCATTCTGAGTTGACTCCACAATGTGAGGTGCTATTGTCTCTGCATAATGTATGGTACCGTACTTACCTGTGGACACGACCTCACTTATCCCTCCGCTAGGGGGCCTTACTACTGCTCTTGCTGGTTGGGCCGTGCCCACCTGAGTATTCTGTATGGTGGCTGCTAGAGAGAGTGCCGATATCGTACTGGGCTCATCTTCTTGCTCGC
This sequence comes from Pseudophryne corroboree, assembly GCF_028390025.1. Lineage (NCBI taxonomy): Eukaryota > Metazoa > Chordata > Amphibia > Anura > Myobatrachidae > Pseudophryne > Pseudophryne corroboree. The sequence continues at coordinate 1,117,971,564 of NC_086444.1, forward strand.
AGTCCTGAGGAAAATTTAAAATGGGATATAACTGGCAAGGGTTAGCGTTAGTACATTTATCAACTATACTCTTATCGGATACCAATATGCCATTGTCTGTAGCCACTTTCTCCCCCACAATATACGGTGGTGGTGGTGCGGTTGCCATCATTTTCCTGCTAGGTTTGGAACCTGCTGCGTGAGCTAATTCTCTTTGCATATCACCCTCTTGCTGCCATAAATTTAAACAATCTGTGTGTCTGACCCTTTGTTTTCGGGATTTTATCAGACATATCCTAATCCTTAAATTCTGCAATACCTCTGATTCAAAACTGCCTACCTTAGGGAATGGTTCCCTATCTTCCGCAGTCATACGTTCCCATTCATTGCATAAAACTTCTGTGTGTGAACCATACTTTTCACACATTATGAACCTCGCTGACCCCCTGGGCCGCGGCATGTCAACCTGAACCCTGGTTGAACGTCCCTTACTTGAGCAACTGGCCCCCATAATTTGCAGGTATTGCCCTTTTGGCTAATCCCACAAAAAAACAAAATACTCAATAAAAGGCAACGGTGAAAGTTCTCCGAGTCCTTTCACCCACTCACGCCCACGTTGGCCAGTACTACCATACCCTGTTGATAGCGAAGGCAATGTACCCAACCTAGGGCCCCTATGTAACCTCTATTTACTGGAAGTTTCTAGGAATAATTTACCCTTTCCAGTAAATATAGGCCATTGGAGATTTCCTGAGAGAGACCAGCGAAAACTCCCTAAACCTTTATTATACACAAATCACGCTTGCGTATGCTATATACAGCGCTAATGATACCGCAATTTTACTTAAAGCTCGTAAAAAGGGTATCACGTTGCGCTAAATATTGCACCCACGAACGCGTGGTCCAATCGCACAGCGTATAGGTACTTGTTACTTATCCGCCGTACGACCACTGGAATCGAATCACAAGCTGCGAAACCTCAGCCGGAGCGTATTAAAAACTATATGGGTAAACCTCGCTGACCCCCTGGGCTGCGGTACTCTAAACCTCGCTGACCTCCTGGGCTGCGGTACTCTAAACCTCGCTGACCTCCTGGGCCGCGGTACTCTCCTACCTTGCTCCTTTGTACTTCAATCTATATTAACATGAGTCAGCTGCCTCACGCCACCAAGTCTCCACTCACTTGATGTACCACTCGACGGGATCCCGAATTCCCGGGGTCCACTACGTTCACTGTTACGTTCGCTCACTCACGTTCGCTCACTCAAATACACTTTGGTTTTTTTTTCTGTACAGAAAATTATCTTTCATTCAGATAAACAGCTTTACTCCCAGAGGCAATATAGTAAAAAAGGTTTTATTTAAACTAAATCTTGGAAACCGAGCAATTTGTGCTAATGTAGCGTGACTACTGTCCCGCGCCTAAACTAAACGATACTATTGTGTAATTTGTACTTAGTGGTCGTACCCTTACGCATGTTGCATAAACACGCGACCGTGCGTACGTCTTTACGTTGCGTATGCAGTCCCGTACTTTGTCCGAGACACGTGTACAAAAACCGTACGTCCGCAATAGTACAAATCCCACACTTCTATAAATGTAAGCGATATTACCTATAATCGCTCACTTAACACAACACAGTTTCTTTCTGTATAAACCTTTTTAACTAGGCCAGATTGTGTTTGTGTTTTACGTTTACTTCCTTAATATTTATTCTATATGTTAACTAAATAGCAACAAATTTCTCAGTTTTTTTACACAGGTCTAAATGAATCTAGTAATCAGTACGTATGGCAACAATGTGAGCGGGTATACAGAGTACAGGTGTACGCTTTTGTTGTGTGCGCATTTGGCGCCAAAACAGAAATTCACAGACTTTTTAAATAGCTTTGCGTATTTACTTTACGGGTCCCACCAGCATCCCTACAAACCATGCAAAGCAGACACCATCTAATCAGCAATAAAATAGGGTTTCCAGTGTACCCACCGGCCAGAAAAAGCTTTACGTAGGATACCTGTCCGCCCTTTGCTGATAGATAAAGTCTGCTTTTAACCTGCTAGGCTGCGGGTATGTGGAAAAACCGGACGATGCCCCCAATTGATAATGTCGATTTTATCTTAAAACATAAAGCTATACCTTAAACACACCTTAAATACACTTAAAACCTTTAGCCGCTGCGGCCGCTATACTTAATACACACGCTACGTACTTTATACACTGTTTGCGTACAGAGTCCCATATCACTGTACGGACTTAGCGTACAAACGCCGCGCTGGGGGTACAAAGTACACACAGCGCGCACACACCCAGAGATACACTTTAAACCTTATACAGCAATGCGATGCATTACTAAAACACTCTTAAACCTTAGCAGGAAAAGGAAGACACAACACCGATTTGCAGTTAATCACTGGGTTCCGACACCACAGAGTAATATTTCTGAAAGGAGGTTAACAATACAAATTATGCACTACAATACAACAGAGTAAATGGCTACAGTCAATGTACGTATGTGAGAATATTCGCGTGCGCTTCCCGGTCCGGTCCTCCGCTATCAGGTTGATAGCGTCGAGAGTCTTGTGCCTGGCCAGGCTGCAACAGGCTTTATTTATACAATTCTTCCAAAAGCAATACAATGGATACTGATTCCTAACTATCCGCAGGAACATGCGATCTTCCGCAAACCAACACCGGAATGTTACCCTTAAAATACCCTACAGCTGGATACCAAACACCACCTTATAACCTTAGTCTGTCCCCTCTTATCCTGTAAAGGTGAATCCCTTTGTTCTGGAATCATTTAAACTGTTGATACTTTCTGATGTGGTGCAGGGGGACTATGTGTACAATCTGCACTATTTGGATTAAATATGTAATGTTTTGATAGCTCTCCATGCGTTCACAAACTCTGCCGTAAATACCCATACCACGCGCAGGACTGCGGGAGCGACCATACGCAAATTGCGGATATGTGCACGCACGGCAGAACAAGTGCACGCGCAGCAGGCATGTGTGTGTAGTTTGTACGTGATGTGTGTTCTGCAATATTTTTCGACTTTGACATCACACTGGTATGTGGGTACTGTATGTGAATATCTCCTCTAGTGCTGTACTCACACTGCTATGTGGGTACTGTATGTGAATATCTCCTTTGGTGCTGTACTCACCACTGCTATGTGGGTACTGTATGTGAATATCTCCTCTAGTGCTGTACTCACCACTGCTATGTGGGTACTGTATGTGAATATCTCCTCTAGTGCTGTACTCACCACTGCTATGTGGGTACTGTATGTGAATATCTCCTCTAGTGCTGTACTCACCACTGCTATGTGGGTACTGTATGTGAACATCTCCTCTAGTGCTGTACTCACCACTGCTATGTGGGTACTGTATGTGAACATCTCCTCTAGTGCTGTATTCACCACTGCTATGTGGGTACTGTATGTGAATATCTCCTCTAGTGCTGTACTCACCACTGCTATGTGGGTACTGTATGTGAATATCTCCTCTAGTGCTGTACTCACCACTGCTATGTGGGTGCTGTATGTGAACATCTCCTCTAGTGCTTTACTCACCACTGCTATGTGGATACTGTATGTGAATATCTCCTCTAGTGCTGTACTCACCACTGCTATGTGGGTACTATATGTGAATATCTCCTCTAGTGCTTTACTCACACTGCTATGTGGGTACTTTATGTGAACATCTCCTCTAGTGCTGTACTCACCACTGCTATGTGGGTACTGTATGTCAATATCTCCTCTAGTGCTGTACTCACCACTGCTAAGTGGGTACTGTATGTGAATATCTCCTCTAGTGCTGTACTCACCACTGCTATGTGGGTACTATATGTGAATATCTCCTCTAGTGTTGTTCTCACACTGCTATGTTGGTACTGTATGTGAATATCTCCTCTAGTGCTTTACTCACACTGCTATGTGGGTACTGTATGTGAATATCTCCTCTAGTGCTGTACTCACCACTGCTATGTGGGTACTGTATGTGAATATCTCCATTAGTGCTGTACTCACTACTGCTATGTGCTTACTTCATACTTGCCTACCCTCCCGGAATGGCCGGGAGGCTCCCGAAAATCGGGTGACCCTCCCGGCCCCCCGGAAAGGTGGGCAAGCCTCCCGCTTTCCCCCTCGGCCGCCCGCAGCAGAGAACAAGTGGGCGGCCCGAGGGGGTCCGATGACGCGATTCGCACTGAATCACGTCATCGTAGCTCCACCCCCCGCTATGCAGCGCCTCGTTTCTCGGCACAGCACAGCGGTGGGTGGAGTCACGATGATGCGACCCTGATGAAACGCCCCCGGACCGCCCATCCTGCTGCCGGCCACGCCTCCGTACCGCCCGTCCTGCTGCTGGCCACGCCCCCATGCACCTACAACGCTGCCTCCTCCCGGAGGAGGAGGCAGCAAAGTAGGTAAGTATGGCATACTTGCCTACTTTTGAAAAAGCATTTCAGGGAGATTGTGAAAGTAACACCTATCAGTGCGGGTGTGTACTGCTACATCTGAGTCATACAAATGACTTACATCCAAATGAAATGAGCCCCAAAGTTAGTAAAATCTACTAAAAGACTCTTATATTTTCCAAGATTTGTTTGTGTATTGTGTTTTACAAGAGGTTCCATAAACTGTAAGTGGCCACAAGAAATCTTTAAAATGCATGTAGCATAGGGATCAAATTGTGCCTTATAACCAATATATGGAAATGGCACTGATGATACCATTTAAATGGGTTCACTACGGCTGGCCGGCGGTCGGGCTCCCGGCGACCAGCATCCCGGCGCCGGGAGCCCGACCGCCGGCTTACCGACAGCTTGGCGAGCGCAAATGAGCCCCTTGCGGGCTCGCTGCGCTCGCCACGCTACGGGCACGGTGGCGCGCTACGCGCGCCACACTATTTTATTCTCCCTCTATGGGGGTCGTGGACCCCCACGAGGGAAAATAATTGTCGGTATTCCGGCTGTCGGGCTCCCGGCGCCGGTATACTGAGCGCCGGGAGCCCGACCGCCGGCAAACAGAAGACCACCCATTTAAATGTATGTATCTATGACTTCTTTTTTTTTTCAGGGAGATTGCTGGACCATTCAGGGAGTGAGGGAGATTGCTGCTATTTCAGGGAATCTCTTGCAGAATGAGGGAGGGTAGGCAACTATGGCTATGTGGTTACTGTATGTCAATATCTCCTCTAGTGCTGTACTCACCACTGCTATGTGGGTACTGTATGTGAATATCTCCTCTAGTGCTGTACTCACACTGCTATGTGGGTACTGTATGTGAATATCTCCTCTAGTGCTGTACTCACCACTGCTATGTGGGTACTGTATGTGAATATCTCCTCTAGTGCTGTACTCACCACTGCTATGTGGGTACTGTATGTGAACATCTCCTCTAGTGCTGTACTCACCACTGCTATGTGGGTACTGTATGTCAATATCTCCTCTAGTGCTGTACTCACCACTGCTATGTGGGTATATATGTGAATATCTCCTCTAGTGCTGTTCTCACACTGCTATGTGGGTACTGTATGTGAATATCTCCTCTAGTGCTTTACTCACACTGCTATGTGGGTACTGTATGTGAATATCTCCTCTAGTGCTGCTGTACTCACCACTGCTATGTGGGTACTGTATGTGAATATCTCCTCTAGTGCTGTACTCACACTGCTATATGGGTACTGTATGTGAATATCTCCTCTAGTGCTATACTCACCACTGCTATATGGGTACTGTATGTGAATATCTCCTCTAGTGCTGTACTCACCACTGCTATGTGGGTACTGTATGTGAATTAGAGATGTGCACTTGAAATTTTTCGGGTTTTGGTTTTGGGTTCGGTTCCGCGGCCGTGTTTTGGGTTCGACCGCGTTTTGGCAAAACCTCACCGAATTTTTTTTGTCGGATTCGGGTGTGTTTTGGGTTCGGGTGTTTTTTTCAAAAAACACTAAAAAACAGCTTAAATCATAGAATTTGGGGGTCATTATGATCCCAAAGTATTATTAACCTCAAAAACCATAATTTCCACTCATTTTCAGTCTATTCTGAACACCTCACACCTCACAATATTATTTTTAGTCCTAAAATTTGCACCAAGGTCGCTGGATGACTAAGCTAAGCGACCCTAGTGGCCGACACAAACACCTGGCCCATCTAGGAGTGGCACTGCAGTGTCACGCAGGATGGCCCTTCCAAAAAACACTCCCCAAACAGCACATGACGCAAAGAAAAAAAGAGGCGCAATGAGGTAGCTGTGTGAGTAAGATAAGCGACCCTAGTGGCCGACACAAACACCTGGCCCATCTAGGAGTGGCACTGCAGTGTCACGCAGGATGGCCCTTCCAAAAAACACTCCCCGGCGACTGCCGACACAGAGGTAGCTACAGCCGTGGACTACCGTACTGTGTCTGCTGCTAATATAGACTGGATGATAATGAGATAAAATTAAAATATATATATATATATATATATATATCACACTAGTACTGCAGCCGGACAGGTATATATTATGTAATGACGGACCTGCTGGACACTGTCTGTCAGCACTGCAGACTCCTAAAGTAAGCTACTAGTATCAAGAAGATAGAAAAAAAAAAAACCACGGGTAGGTGGTATACAATTATGGATGGACGAGCGACTGCCGACACAGAGGTAGCTACAGCCGTGGACTACCGTACTGTGTCTGCTGCTAATATAGACTGGATGATAATGAGATAAAATTAAAATATATATATATATCACACTAGTACTGCAGCCGGACAGGTATATATTATGTAATGACGGACCTGCTGGACACTGTCTGTCAGCACTGCAGACTCCTAAAGTAAGCTACTAGTATCAAGAAGATAGAAAGAAAAAAAAAACCACGAGTAGGTGGTATACAATTATGGATGGACGAGCGACTGCCGACACAGAGGTAGCTACAGCCGTGGACTACCGTACTGTGTCTGCTGCTAATATAGACTGGATGATAATGAGATAAAATTAAAATATATATATATATATATCACACTAGTACTGCAGCCGGACAGGTATATATTATGTAATGACGGACCTGCTGGACACTGTCTGTCAGACTCAGCACTGCAGACTCCTAAAGTAAGCTACTAGTATCAAGAAGATAGAAAAAAAAAAAACCACGGGTAGGTGGTATACAATTATGGATGGACGAGCGACTACCGACACAGAGGTAGCTACAGCCGTGGACTACCGTACTGTGTCTGCTGCTAATATAGACTGGATGATAATGAGATAAAATTAAAATATATATATATATCACACTAGTACTGCAGCCGGACAGGTATATATTATGTAATGACGGACCTGCTGGACACTGTCTGTCAGCACTGCAGACTCCTAAAGTAAGCTACTAGTATCAAGAAGATAGAAAAAAAAAAAACCACGGGTAGGTGGTATACAATTATGGATGGACGAGCGACTGCCGACACAGAGGTAGCTACAGCCGTGGACTACCGTACTGTGTCTGCTGCTAATATAGACTGGATGATAATGAGATAAAATTAAAATATATATATATATATATCACACTAGTACTGCAGCCGGACAGGTATATATTATGTAATGACGGACCTGCTGGACACTGTCTGCAGAATGCGTTTATAAAAACACCACACGACGAGTGTTTAACTTTTTCAGGCAGACAATCACAATTTACTGGTGGTCAGCAGACAATCACAATACTGGTGGTCAGTGGTCACTGGTCAGTCACACTGGCAGTGGCACTCTGGCAGCAAAAGTGTGCACTGTACTTAAAATATGTACTCCTGCTATAACTGCTCCCCAGTCTCCCCCACAATTAAGCTGTGTGAGCAGTGAGTACTCAGCACAGTCAGATAATGATATACAGTATTACATATGATGCAGCACACTGGGCTGAGCACAGATATGGTATGTGACTGTGTCACACTGTGTATCGTTTTTTATCAGGCAGAGAACGGATTAATTAAACTGGTGGTCACTGGTCACACTATCAGCAGCAAGTAGTACTCCTCCTAATAATATGCTCCCCAAAATTTGTGTCTCTCTCTAGTACTCTAGTCTAAACGGAGAGGACGCCAGCCACGTCCTCTCCCTATCAATCTCAATGCACGTGTGAAAATGGCGGCGACGCGCGGCTCCTTATATAGAATCCGAGTCTCGCAATAGAATCCGAGCCTCGCGAGAATCCGACAGCGGGATGATGACGTTCGGGCGCGCTCGGGTTAACCGAGCAAGGCGGGAAGATCCGAGTCGCTCGGCCCCGTGTAAAAAAACCTGAAGTTCGGGCGGGTTCGGATTCCGAGGAACCGAACCCGCTCATCTCTAATGTGAATATCTCCTCTAGTGTGCTGTACTCACTGCTATGTGGGTACTGTATGTGAATATCTCCTCTAGTGCTGTACTCACACTGCTATGGGGGTACTGTATGTGAATATCTCCTCTAGTGCTGTACTCACACTGCTATGTGGGTACTGTATGTGAATATCTCCTCTAGTGCTGTACTCACACTGCTATATGGGTACTGTATGTGAATATCTCCTCTAGTGCTGTACTCACTACTGCTATGTGGGTACTGTATGTGAATATCTCCTCTAGTGCTGTACTCACTGCTATGTGGGTACTGTATATGAATATCTCCTCTAGTGCTGTACTCACACTGCTATATGGGTACTGTATGTGAATATCTCCTCTAGTGCTGTACTCACTGCTATGTGGGTACTGTATGTGAATATCTCCTCTAGTGCTGTACTCACCACTGCTATGTGGATACTGTATGTGACTATCTCCTCTAGTGCTGTACTCACACTGCTATGTGGGTACTGTATGTGAATATCTCCTCTAGTGCTGTACTCACTGCTATGTGGGTACTGTATGTGAATATCTCCTCTAGTGCTGTACTCACACTGCTATGTGGGTACTGTATGTGAATATCTCCTCTAGTGCTGTACTCACACTGCTATGTGGGTACTGTATGTGAATATCTCCTCTAGTGCTGTACTCACACTGCTATGTGGGTACTGTATGTGAATATCTCCTCTAGTGCTGTACTCACACTGCTATATGGGTACTGTATGTGAATATCTCCTCTAGTGCTGTACTCACTACTGCTATGTGGGTACTGTATGTGAATATCTCCTCTAGTGCTGTACTCACTGCTATGTGGGTACTGTATATGAATATCTCCTCTAGTGCTGTACTCACACTGCTATGTGGGTACTGTATGTGAATATCTCCTCTAGTGCTGTACTCACACTGCTATGTGGGTACTGTATGTGAATATCTCCTCTAGTGCTGTACTCACACTGCTATGTGGGTACTGTATGTGAATATCTCCTCTAGTGCTGTACTCACTGCTATGTGGGTACTGTATGTGAATATCTCCTCTAGTGCTGTACTCACCACTGCTATGTGGGTACTGTATGTGAATATCTCCTCTAGTGCTGTACTCACACTGCTATGTGGGTACTGTATGTGAATATCTCCTCTAGTGCTGTACTCACTGCTATGTGGGTACTGTATGTGAATATCTCCTCTAGTGCTGTACTCACTGCTATGTGGGTACTGTATGTGAATATCTCCTCTAGTGCTGTATTCACACTGCTATGTGGGTGCTGTATGTGAATATCTCCTCTAGTGCTGTACTCACACTGCTATATGGGTACTGTATGTGAATATCTCCTCTAGTGCTGTACTCACACTGCTATGTGGGTACTGTATGTGAATATCTCCTCTAGTGCTGTACTCACACTGCTATGTGGGTACTGTATGTGAATATCTCCTCTAGTGCTGTACTCACACTGCTATGTGGGTATGTGGATTACACAAATTTTCTGTAATAAAAATACCTGAGCAGCACAGCAGTGTTATCTACATTCTAAGCTGTAAATATCAGAGCTTTAACCCTTTGTATGTAGATGCAGATTCCTGTCCAGCCCCACATGTATTTATCTTACTGTCCCTTTCTGTGAGTACATTTCTGGGCACTTAGGTAAGGGCTTTATGTACTTTGGGATTAGGTAACAGTAGTTGTGAAACTGAAAGTCTCTCATGTAGTGCCACAACAATCAATTGCCTAAATCTGACGTAGAACTATCCACAGTTTGCTGACAATGCATGCTGGATTTTGTAGTTCCACAATGGATGGCGATACACAGGCTGCCTACCTCTTATATTATGCAATGATCTACAAATTTGCTGGCAGGTCATCCAAATACCTTCATAATAGCTAAAAAGCCATTCTCACTAGATGGGCACTGAATGCAATTTGCACTATTTATGGTGCAGTGGTCCAGTGTATATAGATCAGGGCAGTGCAGTGAGGGTGGAAACATAATCACCCATGAGTGAAAGCCCAGAGGCTGTCAACGCAGATTACCCACAGGGGGTAGCAGTTGATTTACCAACGGTCATAATCCCAACAGCCATTGACCGACAGTCAAAATACTGACACGGTCAAAATACAGACATTCATTATACCAACATGTCCATAAACATCCTAATGATAATTTGTGGACCCTTTATTCAAAAGTAAAGCATTCATTACCTTTACTACCAAGAAATAATGACACGGAGAATTGAATTTGGCAGAAAATTGCTAGCTATTTATTGTACCCTAACCATTAGTAAACCTGTAAATTGATACATTTATTTAACATGCCGATTCAGCCGGCATATGGTGGCAGAAAAAAGAACGGCTCTATCCAACTGACGCTAACCTCAAAACGTTAAAATTCAAAACTATCCTAATTTAAATACAAACTATAAAATCGGTAATAGGTGCCCAACTCATACCCCCACGGTGACTACCCACCCTGATGGGTGATGCCGCTGCCCCCGGACGGGTGGTCGAGCGGCCTTAAAAGTCAATGGAGGTGAGTGCACCTAAACCACACCAAACTGTAAATCACTACAGCTAACAAGACAAACTACAACCTGCCGTTCTTTTCCGCCAACAGCGAAAGACTCCTCCCCAGAGTCTTCGCCCGCCACCATAACCTCAACCTAACTCCTGCAACACTAGAAACAGATCCTCCAGGAACAGCATCATCCCCTCATTGGACAGATGCACACCATCAGGCCGAAAATGGTGACTTTCTCGAAACCGAATCCTAGGGTGGCGAACCACTTTGCCACCGTGGGACAACACCCACTTCGCCACCGCCCCATTCACCTTCTGCCTGGCCTCATCAATCAGGCGACCGTCCGCCACACCTCGCCAACTCAACCTTGGCACCATCATTGAGAACACCAAGACACAATTGGTCCATGCTGCGGCCACACAGGCCAGATCCTTCATCATGGCCCACCGCAGCTCCAAAGATGTCCTCTTCCCCAGGTCGTTGCCACCTAAATGGACAACCAGTACCCTAGGGACTCCATGCTCGCTGGCCTGACTGACTAATCTACTCTTCAGATCTTTCCACATCATCCCCCGCCAACCAAGCCAACGAACGCCATGAGCCCTAGGAAACATCTGCGCCCCCTCCGAGGCCAAAAACTTGGCTGCCCAGTACACATAAGAGTGGCCAACCACCCAGACTGCCAAATCATCGTCTACCCAACCTGAAGAGAAGGAAAGGGGTAAAAATTCTGTTAATAAGAATCTAAAGCAGAGTTTATTAAATGCATTAACCTGAAGGATCTGCCAAAAGAAAAATGGATTTTCGTGTCTTGCAGAAGTAACGGCCTAGCCGATCTGCACAAGCTTCCAGCCAATTTGAAGCAGAACATAAACACACAATGGGAAAAGTCAAAATAAAATAAGAAAATAAACGGGGGGGGGTTATAAAAATAAGAATTTACTTACCGATAATTCTATTTCTCGTAGTCCGTAGTGGATGCTGGGGACTCCGTAAGGACCATGGGGAATAGCGGCTCCGCAGGAGACTGGGCACATCTAAAGAAAGCTTTAGGACTATCTGGTGTGCACTGGCTCCTCCCCCTATGACCCTCCTCCAAGCCTCAGTTAGGATACTGTGCCCGGACGAGCGTACACAATAAGGAAGGGTCTTGAATCCCGGGTAAGACTCATACCAGCCACACCAATCACACCGTACAACTTGTGATCTGAACCCAGTTAACAGCATGATAACAGATGAGCCTCTAGAAAAGATGGCTCACTACAGCAATAACCCGATTTTTTGGTAACAATAACTATGTACCAGTATTGCAGACAATCCGCACTTGGGATGGGCGCCCAGCATCCACTACGGACTACGAGAAATAGAATTATCGGTAAGTAAATTCTTATTTTCTCTAACGTCCTAAGTGGATGCTGGGGACTCCGTAAGGACCATGGGGATTATACCAAAGCTCCCAAACGGGCGGGAGAGTGCGGATGACTCTGCAGCACCAAATGAGAGAACTCCAGGTCCTCCTCAGCCAGGGTATCAATTTTGTAGAATTTTACAAACGTATTTGCTCCTGACCAAGTAGCTGCTCGGCAAAGTTGTAAAGCCGAGACCCCTCGGGCAGCCGCCCAAGATGAGCCCACCTTCCTTGTGGAGTGGGCATTTACAGATTTTTGGCTGTGGCAGGCCTGCCACCGAATGTGCAAGCTGAATTGTACTACAAATCCAACGAGCAATAGTCTGCTTAGAAGCAGGAGCACCCAGCTTGTTGGGTGCATACAGGATAAACAGCGAGTCAGTTTTCCTGACTCCAGCCATCCTGGAAACATATATTTTCAGGGCCCTGACAACGTCTAGCAACTTGGAGTCCTCCAAGTCCCTAGTAGCCGCAGCCACCCAATAGGTTGGTTCAGGTGAAACGCTGAAACCACCTTAGGGAGAAACTGAGGACGAGTCCTCAATTCCGCCCTGTCCGAATGGAAAATCGGATAAGGGCTTTTACAGGATAAAGCCGCCAATTCTGACACGCGCCTGACCCAGGCCAGGGCCAACAGCATGACCACTTTCCATGTGAGATATTTTAACTCCACAGATTTAAGTGGTTCAAACCAATGTGACTTTTGGAACCCAAAAACTACATTGAGATCCCAAAGTGCCACTTAAGGCACAAAAGGAGGCTGTATATGCAGTACCCCTTTTACAAACGTCTGAACTTCAGGGACTGAAGCTAGTTCTTTTTGGAAGAAAATTGACAGGGCCGAAATTTTAACCTTAATGGACCCCAATTTCAGGCCCATAGACACTCCTGTTTGCAGGAAATGTAGGAAACGACCCAGTTGAATTTCTTCCGTCGGGCCTTACTGGCCTCGCACCACGCAACATATTTTCGCCAAATGCGGTGATAATGTTTTGCGGTTACATCCTTCCTGGCTTTGATCAGGATAGGGATGACTTCATCCGGAATGCCTTTTCAGGATCCGGCGTTCAACCGCCATGCCGTCAAACGCAGCCGTGGTAAGTCTTTGAACAGACAGGGTCCTTGCTGGAGCAGGTCCCTTCTTAGAGGTAGAGGCCACGGATCCTCCGTGAGCATCTCTTGAAGTTCCGGTTACCAAGTCCTTCTTGGCCAATCCGGAGCCACGAATATAGTGCTTACTCCTCTCCATCTTATCAATCTCAGTACCTTGGGTATGAGAGGCAGAGGAGGGAACACATACACTGACTGGTACACCCACGGTGTTACCAGAACGTCTACAGGTATTGCCTGAGGGTCCCTTGACCTGGCGCAATACCTGTCGAGTTTTTCCCAACGGTTTATAATCATGTGGAAGACTTCTGGGTGAAGTCCCCACTCTCCCGGGTGGAGGTCGTGCTGAGGAAGTCTGCTTCCCAGTTGTCCACTCCCGGAATGAATACTGCTGACAGTGCTATCACATGATTTTCCGCCCAGCGAAGAATCCTTGCAGCTTCTGCCATTGCCCTCTTGCTTCTTGTGCCACCCTGTCTGTTTACGTGGGTGACTGCCGTGATGTTGTCCGACTGGATCAACACCGGCTGACCTTGAAGCAGAGGACTTGCTAAGCTTAGAGCATTGTAAATGGCCCTTAGCTTCAGGATATTTATGTGAAGTGATGTCTCCAGACTTGACCATAAGCCCTGGATATTCCTTCCCTGTGTGACTGCTCCCCAGCCTCGCAGGCTGGCATCCGTGGTCACCAGGACCCAGTCCTGAATGCCGAATCTGCGGCCCTCTAGAAGATGAGCACTCTGCAACCACCACAGGAGGGACACCCTTGTCCTTGGTGACAGGGTTATCCGCTGATGCATCTGAAGATGCGACCCGGACCATTTGTCCAGCAGGTCCCACTGGAAAATTCTTGCGTGGAATCTGCCGAATGGGATTGCTTCTTAGGAAGCCACCATTTTACCCAGAACCCTTGTGCATTGATGCACTGAGACTTGGCTCGGTTTTAGGAGGTTCCTGACTAGCTCGGATAACTCCCTGGCTTTTTCCTCCGGGAGAAAAGCCTTTTTCTGGACTGTGTCCAGGATCATCCCTAGGAACAGAAGACAAGTCGTCGGAACCAGCTGCGATTTTGGAATATTGAGAATCCAATCGTGCTGCCGCAACACTACCTGAAATAGTGCTACACCGACCTCCAACTGTTCCCTGGATCTTACCCTTATCAGGGAATCGTCCAAGTAAAGGATAACTAAAATTCCCTTCCTTCGAAGGAATATCATCATTTCGGCCATTACCTTGGTAAAGACCCGGGGTGCCGTGGACCATCCATACGGCAGCGTCTGAACTGATAGTGACAGTTCTGTACCATAAACCTGAGGTACCCTTGATGAGAAGGGTAAATTTTGACATGAAGGTAAGTATCCTTGATGTCCCGAGACATCATGTAGTCCCCTTCTTCCAGGTTCGCAATCACTGCTCTGAGTGACTCAATCTTGAATTTGAACCTCTGTATGTAAGTGTTCAAAGATTTTAGATTTAGAATCGGTCTCACCGAGCCGTCCGGCTTCGGTACCACAACAGTGTGGAATAATACCCCGTTCCCTGTTGCAGGAGGGGTACCTTGTTATCACCTGCTGGGAATACAGCTTGTGAATGGCTTCCAAAACAGTCTCCCTGTCAGAAGGAGACATCGGTAAAGCCGACTTTAGGAAACGGCGAGGGGGAGACGTCTCGAATTCTAATTTGTACCCCTGAGATATCACCTGAAGGATCCAGGGGTCTACTTGCGAGTGAGCCCACTGCGCGCTGAAATTCATTGAGACGGGCCCCCCACCGTGCCTGATTCTGCTTGTAAAGCCCCAGCGTCATACTGAGGGCTTGGCAGAGGCGGGAGAGGGTTTCTGTTCCTGGGAACTGGCTGATTTCTGCAGCCTTTTTCCTCTCCCTCTGTCACGGGGCAGAAATGAGGAATCTTTTGCCCGCTTGTCCACGAAAAGACTGCGCCTGATAATACGGCGTCTTCTCATGTTGAGAGGCGACCTGGGGTACAAACGTGGATTTCCCAGCTGTTGCCGTGGCCACCAGGTCTGAAAGACCGACCCCAAATAACTCCTCCCTTTAATAAGGCAATACTTCCAAATGCCGTTTGGAATACGCATCACCTGACCACTGACGTGTCCATAACCCTCTACTGGTAGAAATGGACAACGCACTTTGACTTGATGCCAGTCGGCAAATATTCCGCTGTGCATCACGCATATATAGAAATGCATCTTTTAAATGCTCTATAGGCAATAATATACTGTCCCTATCTAGGGTATCAATATTTTCAGTCAGGGAATCCGACCACGCCAACCCAGCACTGTACATCCAGGCTGAGGCGATTTCTGGTCGCAGTATAACACCAGTATGTGTGTAAATACATTTTAGGATACCCTCCTGCTTTCTATCGGCAGGATCCTTAAGGGCGGCCATCTCAGGAGAGGGTAGAGCCCTTACAAGCGTGTGAGCGCTTTATCCACCCTAGGGGGTGTTTCCCAACGCACCCTAACCTCTGGCGGGAAAGGATATAATGCCAATAACATTTTAGAAATTATCAGTTGTTATCGGGGGAAAACCACGCATCATCACACACCTCATTTAATTTCTCAGATTCAGGAGAACTACAGGTAGTTTTTCCTCACCGAACATAATACCCCTTTTTGGTGGTACTCGTATTATCAGAAATGTGTAAAAACATTTTTCATTGCCTCAATCATGTAACGTGTGGCCCTACTGGAAGTCACATTTGTCTCTTCACCGTCGACACTGGAGTCAGTATCCGTGTCGGCGTCTATATCTGCCATCTGAGGTAACGGGCGCTTTAGAGCCCCTGACGGCCTATGAGACGTCTGGACAGGCACAAGCTGAGTAGCCGGCTGTCTCATGTCAACCACTGTCTTTTATACAGAGCTGACACTGTCACGTAATTCCTTCCAACAGTTCATCCACTCAGGTGTCGACCCCCTAGGGGGTGACATCACTATTACAGGCAATCTGCTCCGTCTCCACATCATTTTTCTCCTCATACATGTCGACACAAATGTACCGACATACAGCACACACACAGGGAATGCTCTGATAGAGGACAGGACCCCACTAGCCCTTTGGGGAGACAGAGGGAGAGTTTGCCAGCACACACCAGAGCGCTATATATATATATATACAGGGATAACCTTATATAAGTGTTTTTCCCCTTATAGCTGCTGTATCTTTAATACTGCGCGTAATTAGTGCCCCCCCTCTCTTTTTAAACCCTTTCTGTAGTGTAGTGACTGCAGGGGAGAGACAGGGAGTTTCCCTCCAACTGAGTTGTGAGGGAAAATGGCGCCAGTGTGCTGAGGAGATAGGCTCCGCCCCCATATCGGCGGCCTTATCTCCCGTTTTTTTATGTATTTTGGCAGGGGTTAAATGCATCCATATAGCCCAGGAGCTATATGTGATGCATTTTTTGCCATCCAAGGTGTTTATTATTGCGTCTCAGGGCGCCCCCCCCAGCGCCCTGCACCCTCAGTGACCGGAGTGTGAAGTGTGCTGAGAGCAATGGCGCACAGCTGCAGTGCTGTGCGCTACCTTGTTGAAGACAGGACGTCTTCTGCCGCCGATTTTCCGGACCTCTTCTGCCTTCTGGCTCTGTAAGGGGGCCGGCGGCGCGGCTCTGGGACCCATCCAGGCTGGACCTGTGATCGTCCCTCTGGAGCTAATGTCCAGTAGCCTAAGAAGCCCAATCCACTCTGCACACAGGTGAGTTCGCTTCTTCTCCCCTTAGTCCCTCGATGCAGTGAGCCTGTTGCCAGCAGGTCTCACTGAAAATAAAAAACCTAAACTAAAACTTTCACTAAGAAGCTCAGGAGAGCCCCTAGTGTGCACCCTTCTCGTTCGGGCACAAATATCTAACTGAGGCTTGGAGGAGGGTCATAGGGGGAGGAGCCAGTGCACACCAGATAGTCCTAAAGCTTTCTTTAGATGTGCCCAGTCTCCTGCGGAGCCGCTATTCCCCATGGTCCTTACGGAGTCCCCAGCATCCACTTAGGACGTTAGAGAAATGGGAAAAACATGTAAGAACTCAGCTGGAGGTGAAAGCGTAAAAACCTGCTGAGGGACTTTGATTAGAACTGATCAGCCGAATTGTAGATTAGAATTCAGTCCGTCAAGTCAGGCAAAAAATCGCAAAAGAACTCCAGACCCCCGCTGCCAGCAGCGGCGAGTGGCTAATCCCTGAGTAGGATAAACAGGGGAGACAAACAAATACACCACACCAGGACGTACCGAACTTTACAACAGGACTTATACAACTTACAAATAAACAAAACCATATTCAAGCAAACATATCATGCAACGGGGCAAATATATCGTCTGTAACTCGACGACTTCCATCGCCCCACCGCCTGGATTTCAGCCACGGAAAACCCTGCCAACACAGCCGACGTCGCAGCCCCGATACGGAAGGAATGCGTCCCGAAAGCAGCGGGTGGAAGGCCCAAGCTCGCCAGACAGCGACCCAGCATCCAACGAAACTGATATTTCGTCAAGGGCAGACCATCATAATGCAGCAACCACGACCCCCGACCATCAGGCCGTACTGCCGCATATTGTACTGCCAACCTTACTGGGCAAATGCTCTCCTCCAGCGCCGAAACCAAGGTGACCCATTGACCTCTACCTACTTGGTCCTTCTTAGAGCGACGCAATCTGCACAGCAAGGACCTCTCACCCACCACCACGTCCTCGAGAAGCATGCGCGAATCTGCTCGCTTAGATGGCGCCACCAGCTCCGAAACCTGAAAGGCACCGTGATAAGCCATTGAGAACGCCAAACGGAACAGCAGCGACTCAAAAATAGACGACGCGATACTGCCAACCGCCATGATGACAGCCGGAAGCAAGGCCGCATCAATGGGTCGCCTCCTATCAGGCGGCGTCGGCGCCACGCGCGCCCACCCCTTCATCGCCTTAAGCAGAATCCCGCTCTTTGTCACGTCAGGGACACCCTTGATTTTGTTAAAGAACGAAATACCAGCTAAGTACCGGGATACCACCGCTCTGGACCTACCCGTAACAAACAGCTGCCAAATAAAAGAAAGCATCATCCGATGCCCGCTCTTACCTTGTTGACTTCGTCCTCAGACAAACTCCTCCCACTCGCTCCAAGCTTGTCCGTAAGCCTTGAGCGTGTTCGGAGCGACTGACCGCATCGCTAGACCCTCCAGTCCGGCCCGATCACCTGCCAGACATAACCGGGACATTGAAACCCTTGCTCATCGGCCTCGGGTGCCAACAAACAAAACCTCTCCCACTGACCTCGTGACAACGCGTCGGCAATTCCGTTCTCCAGACCAGGCACATGCTGCGCGCGGAACCACACATTCCTATGCAAGCATGTCAACAGCAACTGCCCCAGCACCCTCAGGACCACCAGCGATTTCGCCCTCTGGTTATTTATCGCATGCACCACGCCCAGATTGTCACATCTAAACAGGATGCTGCGATGCGCCAGACGAGCGCCCCAAACCTCCAGCGCCACCATAATGGGGAAAAGCTCCAGCAGCAGAAGGTCCTTAGTTAAACCCTCGCGATGCCATTCCGCCGGCCACAAGGCCGCGCACCAAGATCCCTCCAGATAGCAACCGAACCCAGAGGAACCCGCCGCGTCGGTAAACAGCTGCAGCCAGGGGTTAAAGTGGGCCGGAACGGGGCGGAACTGCGTTCCGGCACTTGCAATTGGAGGCGGAACGCAGTTCCGCCGCCGTCCCGCCCACTTTTTTCAAGTTGTTAGCCTATCTACAGCACAGCACTACAGCAGCACTAGTGCTGTCACTGTGTACTGTCTGTATAGTCACCGTTCTGCCGCGCCCCCCTCCCACACACAATGTGTACTCACTGAGTGAGCACTGAGCATTGCAGACACGGACGCGATACACTGACCTGGCTGGCGCGGTGGCGCCCGCCCCCCCATCACCGTCTTACTGGCTGCCGAAGTGCCCGACTCCGCCCCCCACCGCATTACTGGCTGCTGAAGTACCCGACTCCGCCCCCTTCTCTCTCTGCTTACTCCGCTGCTGCGGGCGCTGATAGCAGCCGTAAGCAGTTAGGATAGTCTCATAATAAGCATAGAGAGAAGGGGGCGGAGTCGGGCAACTTCGGCAGCCAGTAATACGGTGGGGGGGCGGATGGAATCGTTCCCTTCGGCAGCCAGTAATGCGCGGGGAGGCGGAGTCAGGCACGTCGGTGGCCAGTAATGCAGGGGGGGCGGAGTAATACAGGGGGGCGGAGTCGGGCAGCTTTATTAAAATCTGGCGTGAGCCTATCACGGCTCCCGGACCGCCAGCCAATGAGAAGCTGCCAAGTGGCAGCTTCTCATTAGCTGGCGGTCCGGGAGCCGTGAATGGCGCACAAACGGTGCCAGATTCAAAGTGCCTTGCTTCTCTTCAATGGCAGCCGGTCCGTGAGCCAGTACTGTTCAATAGTCTCCCAGGCAGTGCCGTTTCTTGCGGCGGGCGAGCCCGCCGCGGCACTTTGCTGGTCCCTGTTTCCCCCTCCTCCTCCTCCCGAGTACTCCTGCTCGGGGGGCGGAGTTTCGTGGAATGACGCGAAACTCCGCCCCCCAAGCAGGAGTACTCGGTAGGAGGAGGGGGAGCCAAGCTGGAAGGAGAAGGCGGCCGGCGCGAGGAAGAAGAGGTGGCCCGACCCGAAGAGCGGGAAGATCCTCTTCATATGTAAGTTGTCCCTTCCTACCCCCCCTCCCTCTCCCTTCCCCCCCACTTGACACTGGCCTGCCACACTGTACAAAATGGGGACACTTGCCTGCCACACTGTGTAAATTGGGGACACTTGCCTGCCACACTGTGTAAATTGGGGACACTTGCCTGCCACACTGTGTAAATTGGGGACACTTGCCTGCCGTACTGTGTAAAATGGGGACTCTTACCTGCCGTAATGTGTAAAATGAGGACACTTGCCTGCCGTAATGTGTAAATTGGGGACACTTGCCTGCCGTAATGTGTAAATTGGGGACACTTGCCTGCCGTACTGTGTAAAATGGGGACTCTTGCCTGCCGTAATGTGTAAAATGAGGACACTTGCCTGCCGTAATGTGTAAAATGGGGACACATGCCTGCCGTACTGTGTAAAATGAGGACACTTGCCTGCCGTAATGTGTAAAATGGGTACACGTGCCTGCCGTACTGTGTAAAATGGGGACACTTGCCTGCCGTAATGTGTAAAATGGGTACACGTGCCTGCCGTACTGTGTAAAATGGGGACACTTGCCTGCCGTAATGTGTAAAATGGGGACACGTGCCTGCCGTAATGTGTAAAATGGGGACACGTGCCTGCCGTAATGTGTAAAATGGGGACACGTGCCTGCCGTTATGTGTAAAATGGGGACACGTGCCTGCCGTTATGTGTAAAATGGGGACACGTGCCTGCCGTAATGTGTAAAATGGGGACACGTGCCTGCCGTAATGTGTAAAATGGGGACACGTGCCTGCCGTAATGTGTAAAATGGGGACACGTGCCTGCCGTAATGTGTAAAATGGAGACACGTGCCTGCCGTACTGTGTAAAATGGGGACACTTGCCTGCCGTACTGTGTAAAATGGGGACACTTGCCTGCTGTACTGTGTAAAATGGAGACTCTTGCCTGCCGTACTGTTTAAAATGGGGACTCTTGCCTGCCGTAATGTGTAAAATGGGACTTTTTTTTTTTCCTGTGGTGGCCGTGATGAGATCAGATGAGTCCACGCCCATTTTAATGAGGCCACACCCATTTTAATGAGGCCACACCCCCTTGTCGGGAGCGCGAGCCTTCGGCGCGCGCTAAGCAGGAGAGGTCATGGGCGAGGTGAGTTCCCCCACTTCTCCAGGACCACTTTAAGCCCTGGCTGCAGCTCAGCGCTGTCGACTGTTGGGGCCTGCCATATACGCACCCCGTTGAAGTCCTCCAGGAACGAGGCCCAGATTTGAGTGGGTCATTTTATTTCTGTGCAGAGTTAATACTGGCTGCTTTATTTTTACACTGCAATTTAGATTGCAGATTGAACACACCCCACCCAAATCTAACTCTCTCTGCAAATGTTATATCTGCCTCTCCTGCAGTGCACATGGTTTTGCCCAACTGCTACAAAATTTCCTGCTGCGATCAACTCAGAATTACCCCCATGGTTTTGCCCAACTGCTAACAAAGTTCCTGCTGCGATCAACTCAGAATTACCCCCTATATGACATTGATAATTTGAGCCACTTGCCAAGAGGAGGGGGGTTTCCAGGCAACCGGACACCCCCCTGCGTTTGCCTATGTCAGCCTCCCCGCACTTCAGAACAAGAGATGCACGGTAGTAGCACGGGGGGGTAAGGGATATATGTCACTGTGTAGGGTCATGTGTATCTGGCACTGGGGACAATTCTGGTATTGGGGGCATATCTGGCACTGGGCGGACGTGTATCTGGCATTAGGTGCATATCTGGCACTGGAGGGGGGCATGTGTATCTGGCACTGGGGGCATATCTGGCACTATGGGGACATGTATATCTGGCATTTAGGGCATATCTGGCGCTGGGGGGACATGTGTACTTGGCATAGGGGCATATCTGGCACTGTGGGGACATGTGTATCTGGCATTGCGGGAATATCTGGCACTGTGTGAGGACATGTGTCTCTGGCACTGGGAGCATATCTGGCACTGTGAGGACATGTGTGTCTGGCATTGGGAGCATATCTGGCACTGTGAGGACATGTGTATCTGGCATTGGGGGCATATCTGGCACTGTGTGAGGACATGTGTATCTGGCATTGGGGGCATATCTGGCACTGTGGGGACATGTGTATCTGGCATTGGGGGCATATCTGGCACTGTGGGGACATGTGTATCTGGCATTGGGGGCATATCTGGCACTGTGGGGACATGTGTATCTGGCATTGGGGGCATATCTGGCACTGTGAGGACATGTGTATCTGGCATTGGGGCATATCTGGCACTGTGGGGACATGTGTATCTGGCATTGGGGGCATATCTGGCACTGTGAGGACATGTGTATCTGGCATTGGGGGCATATCTGGCACTGTGGGGACATGTGTATCTGGCATTGGGGGCATATCTGGCACTGTGGGGACATGTGTATCTGGCATTGGGGTCATATCTGGCACTGTGTGAGGACATGTGTATCTGGCATTGGGGGCATATCTGGCACTGTGGGGACATGTGTATCTGGCATTGAGGGCATATCTGGCACTGTGTGGGGACATGTGTATCTGGCATTGGGGTCATATCTGGCACTGTGTGAGGACATGTGTATCTGGCATTGGGGGCATATCTGGCACTGTGGGGACATGTGTATCTGGCATTGAGGGCATATCTGGCACTGTGTGGGGACATGTGTATCTGGCATTGCAGGAATATCTGGCACTGGGGGACATGTGTATCTGGCATTGGGGTCATATCTGGCACTGTGTGAGGACATGTGTATCTGGCATTGGGGCATATCTGGCACTGTGGGGACATGTGTATCTGGCATTGGGGGCATATCTGGCACTGTGGGGACATGTGTATCTGGCATTGCGGGAATATCTGGCACTGGAGGACATGTGTATCTGGCATTGGGGTCATATCTGGCACTGTGGGGACATGTGTATCTGGCATTGGGGGCATATCTGTCACTGTGGGGACATGTGTATCTGGCATTGGGGGCATATCTGGCACTGTGTGAGGACATGTGTATCTGGCATTGGGGGCATATCTGGCACTGTGTGAGGACATGTGTATCTGGCATTGGGGGCATATCTGGCACTGTGTGAGGACATGTGTATCTGGCATTGGGGGCATATCTGGCACTGTGGGGACATGTGTAACTGGCATTGGGGGCATATCTGGCACTGTGTGAGGACATGTGTATCTGGCATTGGGGGCATATCTGGCACTGTGTGAGGACGTGTATCTGGCACTGGGGGCATATATCTGGCACTGTGAGGACATGTGTATCTGGCACTGGAGGCATATCTGGCACTATGGGGACAGGTGTATCTGGCATTGGGGGCATATCCGGCACTGTGTGAGGACATGTGTATCTGGCACTGGGGGCATATATCTGGCACTGTGAGGACATGTGTATCTGGCATTGGGGGCATATCTGGCACTGTGGGGACATGTGTATCTGGCATTGGGGGCATATCTGGCACTATGGAGACGTGTATCTGGCATTGGGGGCATATCTGGCACTGTGTGAGGACATGTGTATCTGGCATTGGGGGCATATCTGGCACTGTGTGAGGACATGTGTGTCTGGCATTGGGGGCATATCTGGCACTGGGGGGACATGTGTATCTGGCATTGGGGGCATATATGTCACTGTGGGGACATGTGTATCTAGCATTGGGGGCATATCTGGCACTGTGGGGACATGTGTATCTGGCATTGGGGGCATATCTGTCACTGTGGGGACATGTGTGTCTGGCACTGGGGGAATATCTGGCACTGGGGGACATGTGTATCTGGCATTGGGGCATATCTGGCACTGTGGGGACATGTGTATCTGGCACTGGGGGCATATCTGGCACTATGGGGACATGTGTATCTGGCACTGGGGGGCATATCTGGCACTGTGTGGGGCATATATGTATCAGGCACTGTGGGGCATATATGTATTCTGGCACTGTGGGGCATATATGTATTCTGGCACTGTGGGGACATGTGTACCTGGGGGGCATATCATGTGTATCTTGCACTGATGGGGGGCATATCATGTGTGTCTGGCACTGCTGCGGGGCATATCATGTGTGTCTGGCACTGCTGCGGGGCATATCATGTGTATCTGGCACTGCTGGGGGGCATATGTGTATCTGGCACTGCTGGGGGGCATATCTGGTGGGCATATCATGTGTATCTGGCACTGCTGCGGGGCATATAATGTGTATCTGGGGGGCATATCATGTGTGTCTGGCACTGCTGGGGGGCATATCATGTGTATCTGGCACTGCTGGGGGGCATATGTGTATCTGGCACTGCTGGGGGGCATATCATGTGTATCTGGCACTGCTGGGGGGCATATGTGTATCTGGCACTGCTGGGGGGCATATCATGTGTATCTGGCACTGCTGCGGGGCATATCGTGTCTATCTGCCACTTTTGGATGCCTTATCGTGTCTTTCTGGCACTTCTGGGCGGCATATTGTGTCTATCTGGCGCTGCTGGGGGCATGTCGTGTCTATCTGGCAGTGCTAAGGGGCATGTCGTGTCTATCTTGTAGTGTTGGGGGGCATGTCATGTCTATCTGGCACTGCTGGGGGGCATGCCATGTCTATCTGGCACTGCTGGGGGGCATGCCATGTCTATCTGGCACTGCACTACTGGGGTCATTATGTGTATCTGGCACTATACTGGAGACATTGGTGGTTATTCCGAGTTGATCAGTAGCTGACGATGGGGGTCATTCCGAGTTGATCGCTAGCTGCCATTGTTCGCTGCTTAGTGATCATTTAAAAAAACGGCAAAACTACGCATGCGTATGGGGTACAATGTGCACGCGTGGCATACGGGTACAAAGAGCATCGTTGTTTTGCACTGCTTCTAGCGACGATTCCATTTGTACAGCCAATCGCAAGGAGATTGACATGAAGAGGATGTTTGTGGGTGTCAACTGACCATCTTCTGGGAGTGATAGGAAAAACGCGGGCGTGTCCAGGCATTTGCTGGGCGGGTATCTGACGTCAATTCTGGGACCTTCGTTGCTGCAATCATCGCACAAAATATGTAACTACAGGCAGGGCCGGCAAGAGAAATCTTGGGGCCCGGTACACCAATTTCTCCGGGGCCCCCCACCCTGCCATGACTCTTCCCCCCACCTTATAAAGCACAAAGTCGCTGTAAAAAAATTATATATATATATATATATATATATATATATACACACACACACACACACACACACACACACACACACACACACACATATACTGTATGTATATATATATATATATATATATATATATATATATATATAAATTATACAGTATATATATTATAATTTATACATATATATATACACACACACATATATATATATATGGTCCTTGTATGGGCGGCATACAAGGACCATATACACAGATGCAGATCTGAGGGGAGGGCACCGGAGCAAGGTGAACGGAAGTCCGGAGTGCCAGGGACATGTTTTGTGTATATATATATATATATATATATATATATATATATATATATATATATATATATATATATACACATAGAACTCATCATACACACATTTATATAGAATAATATGGCAGTACCTTGACATAGTATACAGTATGACGGGCTGTGAGGGTGCCATCCAGGCACGTAGGGAGCAGGGTTGGACAGAGGTAGTGCTGCGGGCAGCTGCTATAAGGAGCCCTGACTCACACAGTCAGTGTAGCCTGTGTTTGCTGCTCTGCTGCCCGGCTCTGCAGCGGCAGCAGATCGTCAGACAGGGACGGGGCGGCAGAGAGGCATGCCGCAAGCATAATGAAGGCAACAAAGCGAAGACCAACCAGACCAAGCAAGTGATGGGGCCAGGGCCGGTGCTAGGGTGTTCGGCGCCCCCCTGCAAACTATAAATTTGCGCCCTCCCATATTCCTTTGGCGCGCACCGGGAAAAGGGGTGTGGTCTCACAAGTAAGGGGCATAGCCACACAATAGTACCCCCATTCAAAATTACGCCACAATGTAGCACAATCTTATTCATCTTATACGTAATGCCCCACAAGTAGTAGTAGCGTCCTTATATGTAATGCACCCCAGTAGTAGTAGCATCCCTATGCATAATGCCCCCCCAGTAGTAGTAGCATCCTTATACATAGTGCACCCCCAGTAGTAGGAGCGTCCTTATACGTAAGGCCCCCCAAGTAGTAGTAGTATTGTTATATGTAATGCACCCCAAGTAATAGTAGCATCCTATACATAATGCCCCCCCCAAGTAGTAGTATCGTCCTCATACGTAATGACCCCCCTAGTAGTAGCGTTGTTACACGTAATGGCCCCCCCATTAGTAGCGTTGTTACACGTAATGGCACCCCCATTAGTAGCGACGTTACACGTAATGCCCCCCCTGTAGTAGTAGCGTCCTTAAAGCACACGTAAACGCACACAGACATACCACACACACACACACACACACACACAGACACAATACACACACACTTCCCTCTCACCCTTCACTTACCTAAGCCAGTCTCCCTCTGAGTCTGTACACTATAGCAGCCTGGTCTGTGTAGCTCCGCCCCCTTCGGTCCCGTTTAGCCCCGCCCCTTCCGCACCGTGTAGCTCCGCCCCCTTTTGTCCCATACACAGCGCTGTCCTGTCACACAGGTGAGGGGAGGGGAGCGGAGGGAGGAGGATTTTAATGCTACAAGCGCCGCTGCCAGTGCCTGTGCACAGCAGCAGCAGCAGCAGTGGGGACAGGACGGCGCAGCAGGGAAGGAATGCAGAGCAGGGGGAGCGCCTCTCCGTCCCAGCACCTCCCTGCACTGCATCCCTTCGCTGAGCAGGTAGCGCCGGGCCTGGATGGGGCCCCCCTGAAGCTCGGGGCCCGGGAGTGTTGTCCCCTTTGACCCCCCCTGTCGCCGGGCCTGACTACAGGGCTGGTCTTGTTCTGCACAAAATGTGTTTGTACTCGCTCGGCTGCACATGCATTCGCACACTTGCAAACCGAATATACACTACCACATGGGCGGCGACTATGCATTTGCACGACTGCTAAAAGTAGCTAGCGAGCGATCAACTCGGAATGAGGGCCATTATGCCTAAGGAACGCTACTGTGGCTGTGATGTGTAAGGTTGCTACTTGTGTGCGTAGAGGGGGTGTGAAAAGATATTTATTAGTTTAATAATATGAAGTTGTGAGGCCACGCCCACTTTTCCAGGAGCACATGCATGGGGGAGGTGGGGGGGGGGCTTCGAAATTTTCTTGCTCGGGGTGCTAGTAGGCCTGGAGCCGGCCCTGCGCATGCGCACTAGACTCTGGGACAGCGCTAGGATCCCCTAGTGACCACTGTGCCTAGAGTCTACAGCACTACTGGCTACAGAGGAGGGGGCCCAGAAGGAGTCTGCACATGGGCCTCCTCCTTTCTAGAAGCACCCCTGGGAGGGGTGGATAGTGGAGTGGGCTTAATATTCAGCATTTTCCTGTGGAGGGAGGGCAGCTTGCTTGACTGCAGATATCTCAAGTTCCTGGAAATACATTTCTTAGCTTTCAATTGGATAAAAAAAACTAGAGCGTCCCACCTTTCAGCAGATACTGGGGACTTGGGGCAGGGCCGCAACTAGGGGGGGCTAGGGGGGCACGCGACCTGGGCGCGGAAAAGGAGAGGGCGCCGGCGCAAGGCAGTAAGCGGGAACGACCAGTGCAGGATGGCGCAGAGTTGAAGAGGTGCCGTCCCGCTCCGCTGCGCCAGGACGCTTCCGTAGAGGCTACAGCTGCTTCCCGGAAACACAGCCGTCGCTTCTGCCAGCGCTGTGTGTGTGAATGTCACTGTGACAGCGCACTTCAGAAATGGAGAGGAGGGGGCCCTGACTGACACAGCAGATCAGCACTAAAAGTAGGTAGGGAGAGGCGGGCAGCTATATATGTACAATATGTGTGTGTGCAGTGTACTTTAACCTAGTGTGTGTGTGAGCAGTGCAGTGTAACCCTGAGTGTGTGTGTGTGTGTGTGTGTGTGTGTGTGTGTGTGTTGAAGCAGTGCAGTGTAACCCTGTGTGTATGTGTGCTTGAACAGTTCAGTGTAACCCTGTGTGTATGTGTGTTGGAGCAGTGCAGTGTAACCCTGAGTGTGTGTGTGTGTGTGTGTGTGTGTGTGTGTGTGTGTGTGTGTTGAAGCAGTGCAGTGTAACCCTGTGTGTATGTGTGCTTGAACAGTTCAGTGTAACCCTGTGTGTATGTGTGTTGGAGCAGTGCAGTGTAACCCTGTGAGTGTGTATGTGTGTTGGAACAGCGCAGTGTAACCCTGTGTGTTGGAGCAGTGCAGTGTAACCCTGTGTGTGTGCATGTGTTGGAGCAGTGCAGTGTAACCCTGTGTGTGTATGTTGAAGCAGTGCAGTGTAACCCTGTGTGTATGTGTGTTGGAGCAGTTCAATGTAACCCTGTGTGTATGCGTGCTGGAACAGTGAAGTGTAACCCTGTGTGTGTGCGCTGGAGCAGTTCAGTGTAACCCTGTGTGTTGGAGCAGTGCAGTGTAACCCTGTGTGTATGTGTGTTGGAGCAGTTCAATGTAACCCTGTGTGTATGTGTGCTGGAGCAGTTCAGTGTAACCCTGTGTGTTGTAGCAGTGCAGTGTAACCCTGTGTGTGTGTGCATGTGTTGGAGCAGTGCAGTGTAACCCTGTGTGTGTATGTTAAAGCAGTGCAGTGTAACCCTGTGTGTGTGTATGTGTTGGAGCAGTGCAGTGTAACCCTGTGTGTGTGTACTGGAGCAGTGCAGTGTAACCCGGTGTTGTGTGTGTATGCTGGAGTACCCGGGGTGGGTACTTCATTTGTATGTATAGGAGGGGTGTATTTAATCACAGTATATTGGGGTATGTGTATATACAGGGGCACGTATATATGTTTATTTTGGTAGTATGTGTATATTCAGGGGCTGTGTAGATATGTACCGTACTGTGTATTATTGATGGTGTATACATGTATGGGAGGATGTATTTCTGTATAACGGGGAGGTGGTGGTGGTGGTGGGGTGCCAAATGACTGTCTTGCCCCGGGTGACAGAAACCCTAGTTTCGGCCCTGCTTCGGGATCAGAGTTCAGGAGCCAGAGCAATACACCAACGAATATATAAAACTGCATACCAGGTGTGTGGAGCTGGAGCAGGGGCCAGCTGCAGGAAGGCTGATTGCTCTGATTCTGTGCATAGTAGAGACAAACTGCCAATGTCGCCCAAAAGGTGAGAGTCCCAGCTTTTGGAGTATACCCTCAGAAAAACTCTAATGGGCCCTACAGACTCAGCGATGTGCCGCCGAGCTGCCCGACCGCCAATACGGCAGACTGGCGACCCGGCGGCGGGGGGGGCAGTGACGGGGGGAGTGAAGTTTCTTCACTCCCCCGTCACTCGGCTCCGTAGACGTGCAGGCAAATATGGAAGATCTCGTACATATTGGCCTGCATGCACAGCCGACGGGGCATCAGCGATGAACGAGCACGGGGCCTCCACACTGACAGTTATGAACGTTATCTCGTTCATTAATGAACGAAATCGTTCATATCTTGCAGCGTGATTGCCCAGCGTGTAGGGCGCATAAGTCAGACAGAACCCGAGATAACTGACTGGGAAGAGCAATTAACCAGGCTCAGATGGGGACCACTGCTTTCAAGTCGGATATCTTCTGTTACCCGGGGACCCTCAGCTATCAGCCTAGGGCCCTTATACTCCTGGTGCCCTAGGGCAACTGCCCACTTAGCCCATACGTATAGACAGCTCTGCCCCCTCCCCCCAAGTCTGTCTCTACCATTGTTATTAGCATTGCTAATATTTATGTGAATGTTGTAATTATTGTTATTGTTGTAGTAGTAATAATAATAATAATAATAATAATAATAACAACAATAGTTTTAATTATTTGTATCACTGTTAACATACTTGTTATTAGAATACTAATTTTATTATTATTATTATTATTATTACTACTACTAATTATGTTTTTACTGCTATATGTTGTTGATATTATTATCAGTTGCTTATGAAGCGCATTGTGCGCATCAGAGGGTAACCCTGACAGTGGTCACACGGCTACCGCCATAACTCGCAGTTCTGACAGTCACGTTGTTGGACATTTCATATCGTTATCTCCAATCCGTTATGATAACAGCATGTATCGGTTTCTATTTGCCCAGTCACTGGTATGAGGTCTGCATGAGGCTCCTGCTGATTGCTGTGTAATGTAAAATAAACACATTATATACACAAGACAGGGACCTGTATTTACAAGTGTTACCAGGGCAGATACCGCCTGAGATTACAATCCGCACACTCCATAATTTTGCATTGCAAAAAGATACATTTCACCATGTACGTAAATAGACACATAATACAGGGATACATATGCAAATGGATAATATCATCACGTCTTGTACCACACAACAAATAGTTGCTTGCTTCTATGGGGAAACATATCATTGCAAACTGCAGGATTCCCCTTCACATAGCACTCTTATATGAAGGGGAACCTTGCAGTTTGCAATAATGTTTCCCCATAGAAGCAACTAGTTATTTTATTACAGGTACAGGCTTACAGCTAAGTAGAGAAATTGTACATTACCATAAATGCACAATCACTTCTGCATTATATATATATATATATATATATATATATATATATATATATATATTAAACCTTTCGTCATCATCAAAATGTGTTAGCTGGCACTTAAATAGTTAAAGAGTAAATCTGCCCCACACAAAACTATATATATGGTCTTATGTGTGGCAGACATATATTTTCTATATCTCATATGATCAGGCTTTCCATAGCTGGTACAAGGACACGCCACCCCCTCTTGCAGAAACTCCTCCCGAGCACACAGTTCAAGCTAATCATTGACAGGACTTTTACAATCCGGTTCTATAGACCAGCTGAGATAAGACAGTCCCAGCGCTTGCAGTAGAAGACAGCAGGGTCAGTGGGACACCCATTCTCTCTGCAGCCCATTGCCCCTGAATGGAAGCCTCTCCATCCTGACACATGAAAGGAGTCCCATTGCCAGTAGACTAGGGGGACACAATGGTTGCATGTTGGCTGAAAGGACTCTGGCTTTTTGTGGCTATCATTTTCCCAAGAGATGTCACTGGAATCCCTGGAGAAGGCAGGAAAGTCTGGGAAAGGATGGGACAAGTCAAGCCTTTAACTGAGGAACAACTTTTTTCTAGCCATGGAACGTTCCCCAAAGACTTTCTATGGGGAGTAGGAAGTTCCTCCCTGCAAATAGAAGAGGACCACTCCGGCAGAGGACCTTCTGTATGGGACGAGTTTATGAGAGCCCACCAGCCCTGGCTTGGAAACCTTACCAGTGGGCAGCCTGCAGACACATCTGCCAGCTTCCCGGGCAAGGAACTGCCAGCCCTGGAGTTTTTAGGGGTGGATTTTTACCATTTTTCCATTTCTTGGCCAATGCTTTTCCCCCAGGGAGATGATATCCCCAGCGAGCAGGGAGTCCTGTACTATAACAGCCTCATCAACTTACTGATCGGCAAGGGCTTGAAGCCAGTGGTCACCCTGTACCACTGGGACCTGCCGGTGCCCATCCAGGAGCAGTACGAGGGTTGGGCAAATCA
The DNA here is from genome assembly GCF_028390025.1 of Pseudophryne corroboree. Lineage (NCBI taxonomy): Eukaryota > Metazoa > Chordata > Amphibia > Anura > Myobatrachidae > Pseudophryne > Pseudophryne corroboree. The sequence goes on from NC_086444.1 coordinate 1,118,003,191, forward strand.
GAGTGTCACCCATCTGTTCAATGACTATGCCAAGTTCTGCTTCCAACAGTTTGGGGACCGGGTGAGGTATTGGATCTCCATGCACAACCCCTACCTGATAGCCTGGCACGGTTACGGCTCAGGGATAAATGCCCCTTGGGTGAGAGGAGACGATGCAAGGGTGTCTGCAGTGGCACATAACCTCATCAAGGTAAATCGGTGTATGCTCATATTGCAACACTATGTAGCAGCTTCTGAAAATACAATAGACTGTAAATGAATATCCTGGTGCCGAGCTAACAATCTAACGATCTAAACAGTAATGTTGCAATTCCAATGTATTTACTTACCTTATTGGTTGCTGATTCTGGGTAACGTTCTAGACTTTTATTGATTTACGCAATAATGTAAATCAAACTGAACCTTCAGTACAAACACAAAACTAGATGTTTTTATTATTTTATCTGCACCAAAGTCTCATTATCCCACAAATCTAAATATATGTAGCATAATAGATAACATGTATTCCAATAAGTGCAAATATTTTGTTTGTTAAATCTGAGTTGCGTATAGTCAATCTAGGTTACATGTAGCGACTATTGATTCTCTAACATGTATTGTTTATGACATTCATAGTTATTTCTAAATATTTAAAATGAAGTTTTTAACATGGGGTGGATTTTTCTCCCATGCAGACCGGACTACTGCCAGTAACACCAAAATAGAGTAATATATACAACCTCTAATATATACAACCTTTATAACTAGAGATTATAGTGGACAGTAGCTCACAGTGAGATGGGGTGTGGGCCATTAAGTCGACCACACTTAGGTCGACAGTCATTAGGTCGACAACTATTGGTTGACATGCAGTAGGTCGACATGGTCAATATGTCGACATGTACTAGGCGACATGAAAAAAGGTCGACATGAGTTTGTTTGTTTGTTTTACTGTCTTTGGTGTCGTCTTCTTCACACAGGTTACTGTTCCCGGTTGTAGTCCACGTGGATTGTAAAGTATGAAAAAGTAAAACAAATGAACAAAAATGTGAAAAACTCATGTCGACTTTTTTCCATGTCGACCTAGTACAGGTCGACCTTTTGCCTATGTCAGCCTATTGACCATGTCATCCTAATGCATGTCGACCAATAGTGGTCGACCTAATGACTGTCGACCTAAGTGCTGTCAACCTAATGACCATAACCCGTGAGATGTACTGTACATAATAAGTTAAACATTATAAATTATGGCCCAGATTTATCAAGCCTTGGCGAGTGATAAATTGCACGGTGATAAAGTACCAACTAATCAGCTCCTAACTGTCAATTTTCAAACACAGCCTGTAACATGGCAGTTAGGAGCTGATTGGTTGGTACTTTATCACCGTGCAATTTATCACTCTCCAAAACTTGATAAATCTGGGCCATAGTATATATTTTGAATGTTATGATATAGATTTTTATACAGGGTCAATTGTATTGAGGTGTAGTGAGAATTGAATTTACTTAAGAAAAAAATAATTGGAGGTATAGCCGCCCACTTTGTTTACCCTATACAATTAATAATTACTTTTCTCAATGCTTTGTGACCAGTTTATCCTTGACTTTTGTCACTTGTGTGTATTTTGTACTCCCCTGAAGTACTCATCCAATGTTTGCCTTGTCAGGGACAGTGCTGGCCGGTCTCTACTCACACCACCAAGGTTGCGGTGTAACACCCAAACAATACCTGAGCTCTTCATATACTGACTGTCTGTCTATCTATCTATCTATCTATCTATCTATCTATCTATCTATCTATCTATCTATCTATCTATCTATCTATCTATCTTCTATGTAAAACTATATGTGGATGTAGTTGATTGCTGAGGACATCATGCTGATACAGTTCTAATGTAATTAAAGCATTTTTACTGTTTTGGCAGTACATTATGCTTTAATATCATGTTTAAAATCAAGATGCCAACACAGATAAGATGCTGAAAATAACATAAGAACTGTGGCGTCATTTTGCTGTCCGCATTCTCCTATCCAGGGCCGTAACTAGGGGGGGGGGGGGGGGGCTGGCTAAGGGGGCATGCGACCCAGGTGCAGGAATTGAAGGGGTGCCAGGGAGTTACAGAGGAACAGGGTTTTTGTTTTTTGTTTTTTTGTACCAGCAGTGCTGTGCTGCTCCAGTGAGACAGCTGACTGCTCCCGGGGCAGTGTCTCTGACCCACCTGTCTGCCCACAGTTGGCTCCGACGCTGTGCAGATGAGCTCCAGTTCCTGGGATCTCTCCTATGCCGGCTACTGTCTTAAACTATCTTCTTTGCCATGCAGTGCTGCGACTAGCATGCATTGAACTGTGCAAGCTATAGAGGTGAGCTGTTGGTGCTGTGTTGTTAAGCAGGCTATGATCCCTGCTGCCTGGCCAGCACCAACCGATAACAAGCTGCCGATAACAAGCTGCCGCCTACACACAATTGAGAAGACACGCTGTAGTGTAGTGATGTAGTTCAGCATGTAGGGGATGTTGTACCAGTGATGCAATGCAGTGGATATGGGAATGTAGTGCAGTGATATAGTGCAATGTATGGGGACACACGGGGGGCATGTAGTGGAACACACTGCTGGGGGGGGGGGGGGCATTTGGGGCACATAGGGGAATATTGTCCTGTAGTATCCCCTTTTTTTCACATTTTTTTGATAATTTGACTATTTTAGTCTGACAGTGTTTGTTTGCATGTTTTTTTTTTATTGTGGGGGGGGGGGGGGGGGACGGGACACAAATTACCGCCTTGCCCCGGATGACGAAAATCCTAGTTTCGGCCCTGGCCTATCCACATATAGGGGGGTGATTCAATTCAGTGGACTTTGGGAATCTGCAACTTAAATATCACACACACCGTTACTAATTTTCGTGAAGCGCCTACCTACATCTCTCGCAGTTCAATTGTAAGTGTCCATTCCTGGGAATTGTGTCAATATCAGGGTAAATTTACTAAGGTGGGAGCTTTTTAGAACTGGTGATGTTGCCCATAGCAACCAATAAGATTCTATTATCTTTTAGAAGCAGCTAGATAAATGTTAAGTGGAATGTGATTGGTTGCTATGGCAACATCACCAGTTCTAAAAAAAAAACCTCCCACCTTAGTACATTTACCCCATCATGTGGTTTGAATTCTACAAAGTGTGACCTAGGAGAAGTGGATGAAAAAATGGGGAAATCACCCTAAACCCCCAAATGTGGCAAATAACATACTGTAGCAGGGTGGTAATGGAAGGCTGTTAGTGACCACAAGCAAACAATTGGATGTTCTTAAAGATGTCAAATGGTTTGTTTTCCTTTTTTACTAATTGTGGAAACATGATAGGCAGCACAGCAATTTGGGGCTCAAAAAAAATTATGGAATGTACTTTTTCAGGGTTTTAAGACTAGTTTGCAAAATATTGGAATTTTTTGTTAACTCAAACCTACAGGTTCCAAAGTACTTTCCCATAAAAGCATCACTCCACCTACCTGTCCTACATCATTTACCCTATTTTTTTTAGATTATTAGAGATTTCGGGGTTTATTTATGAAGAGATACTTCTGAGCGTGTTTATGCCTGATATTTAAAAGGACAATGCTTTTACTTTACTAGTTGTGTCTTGCTAGTAAAAGCATTTCCCCTTTAAATATCGGGCACAAAAACGCTCAGAAGGGTCGGGTTTTGCAACCCAATTCTTCTAAATAAACCCCATCACCTGTATTGGCCATATTGTGCTATGTAAAAATACCTCCAAGTTCCTGATTATTTATTTTCAGAGGTGAAGCTGAACTTCTGCTCTGTGTCCTGGCATTTTTTAGCTTAGGAAACAGAAATTCCCCACCCATGCTCACGGGGGAGGGGGGGGGGGGGGGGGGTTGAGAGAAAAATATGATTTTGCTTTGAAACTTGTCCGGGAGTTTGGAATTGAATTGCAGGATTGCGTGGAGATGAGATGTACCCTCAAAATCACACCACCGTCATAAGGGGATATTTACTAAGCCGCAGAGAGAGATAAAGTGGAGAGAGATAAAGTACCAACCAACCAGCTCCTGGCATTTTTCAAACACAGCCTGTAACATGCATTTAGCAGCTGATGGGCTGGTACTTTCTCTCTCCCCACTTAATCACTCTCCAGTGCTTAGTAAATAGACCCCTTACTCCCTGGCACATTGCATTTAATTGAATTGCCCACAATGTCTGTTGACAAACTCTCTCTCTCTCTCTCTCTCTCTCTCTCTCTCTCTCTCTCTATCTATCTGGGATACATATGTTTTGTCAACAGACAATATGTCAACAAACTATGGCCCCCATTTATCAAGACTTGTAGAGTGATAAATAGCACGGTGATAAAGTACAGGTTGAGTATCCCTTATCCAAAATGCTTGTGACCAGAAGTATTTTGGATATCGTATTTTGGAATAGTTGCATACCATAATGAGATATCATGGCGATGGGACCCAAGTCTAAGCACAGAATGCAATTGTGTTACATATACACCTTATATCATACCTCCTAACTTTTTTATCACTAGAAGAGGGACACACGCCCCCTAAAGGGGGCGTGGCCCATGGAAAAGGAGTGTGGCTTCGCGAATGGCCCGCGATCACGAGTCACTCCCCATTTTTGTCACTGAAGGGGCATGCCCAGCGCTCCGTAAGCCGCTGGCATGCCCCCTCTCCTTCTGGCTCCACTGAATAGACGCTGTGTGCATGCGCAGAGCGTCTGTTCCCCACTGCTCTGCTAAGCAAGGCAGCGAGTGCATGAGCCTCCCAACTGCCCCACCCCACCGCGGGACACTGCGGCCCGCGGGTGGGACAGCGGGACAGTCCCAAAAAAATGGGACTGTCCCGCGAAAATCGGGACAGTTGGAAGGTATGCTTATACACACAGCCTGATGGTAATTTTAGCCATTATTTTTAATAACTTTGTGTATTAAATAAAGTGTGTGTACATTCACACAATTCATTTATGTTTCATATATTCATGTGCCTTTCCTTTTCTTACTTACACCATCTTATACTCCATACTCCCTGATGGCACCGAACCCCGGGTTTTCTATACCTGTCCTAGTTTGTCCTGTACTGTAAGTGCGGTTTTTCTTGTTTGCTCATTTTATTATGTACTGTGTAATGGGCGCTGCGGGTCCCTTGTGGCGCCATATAAATAAAGGATAATAATAATAATAATAATAATAATATACACCTTATACACACAGCCTGAAGGTCATTTAATACAATATTTTTAATAACTTTGTACATTAAACAAAGTGTGTGTACATTGAGCCATCAGAAAACAAAGGTTTCACTATCTCATTCTTACCCAAAATTCCGTATTTCTGAATATTTGGATATGGGATACTCAACCTGTACCAGCCAATCAGCTCCTAACTTTCATGTTACAGGCTGTGTTTGAAAAATGATAGTTAGGAGCGGATTGGTTGGTACTTTATCACCATGCAATTTATCACTCTCCAAGACTTGGTAAATCTGGGCCTATATGGGGTTGGAGCAGAATGCTGACTGCATCATACCGACACAGTTCTAATGTTAATGAAAGCATGTATACTGTGTTGGCCGAACAGTAAACTTTACAATCATGTTTATAGTTATGACTCCAAAACAGATAAAATACTGCAAGTAACAACCCATGTTGGCATTCTCCCATCCACATATAGTTTGTCAGCATAGTGTCTATTGACAAACTGACTACTTCCCCCTCTCCCCAGCAATCTTTATGTGATCTCCCTCCACGGGCCAGATGTAATTACGCCTGAGTTCGGCGGCCGTGCGGGATGCCGTCTGAACTCGGATGTTTTTTAAAGGGGCAACCACATACAAGGCATGGTTTTGCCTTGTAAGTGATTGCCCCTTTAAGAATACGTTTAAGTTTGGCCAGCATCCCACATGGCCGCCAAACTCTGGCGTATTTACATCTGGCCCCTTTTCTCTCTGTCTCTCGCTATGGGGCCCAATTATCAAAGTATATTTACGGCTATATCCCCGAAAACAGGTTATCCGCAAATATGAGGTATCTACTGAATGTAAGAAGTAACGTGTGTGTAAAATAGATCGACATTACTGCATTATGTTTGTCCTACTGATTTTCAAGGATGACTACAACAAATAAACAGAGTCCTTCACCTGTTAGCCTGAACTCTCATTTCATTTTTGAGCGCTGGCTGCGTTCCACGGTTCAATATCTCCCAAAGTTGTTGACATTCCTGTACTGTTGTCCTTTGCCTCACCCTATGGGCGGCTCTTCAGTGGGTCCACCACTCATAGCAATAGTAACACAATATAAAACATGCTTTTCTTGCACACATTATCTACAGATGCTGCTTTGTAGATGGATCTAGCGATCTTCAGCAACTGCACCTGTGTCAGAGCCGAGTGTATCTCTGAGCAGATGAGAGCAACCAGCATCCCTCGGCTGAATGGGAGTGACTGGGTGGTAATCAGCTCTTTGCAGCTGGTTTGCAGGCAATTCGGAATCAAGCACTCTGTGGGGTTATGTAATAGGTTCTGATTTAACAGAGCCAGCGGGATTTCAGCAAGATTGCCTCTAAAGCGCAATTTGTTATATTTGCTTTCAATTGGCTTATATTACTTTATTGACTTATGAATGTATTGCTTCTGTAATGAAAGCCTAGCATCCATGTCTTGTAGAATTTGCTAAAAAATAATAACATTTGTTAAATAAAGCCACAGCATGTAAGCACTGAATGCCTTTATTAGATAGCAGATGGGAAGGTACAAGCTGAGAACAAATGCTTCCATGCTGGTGCTTGACCGGTGAGAAGAACCACCACATCTCTCTTCAGTGCCAGGTAGCCAAATCCCATGAGATCAGGCTACTCAAGGTGTGGGCCAGTGGACAGACACCATTTGGTATCTGGTGCTGTCTTTGTGCAATCAGAAGGTAACCCAAGATCCAATAGCGGTCATCATCCAAATGTATTTACTACCATTCCGTTAACAACATTATTGCTTTCTATCGTACAATTAATGGCCGCTGCAGTTTTTCTGGAGCTTACTTGATAACTTTTTGGACCTTCCCTCCACAATCCATGAAGCAGGCAGGGGTGAGGACACAATGCTCTGCAAATCAATTATTAAGTCGCCTGACCGGGTAATTCAACCCGTCAATAAAGAATGGTTATTCCCGGGGTATTCCCAGGTCAGGTGCAGTGTGAACGGGTTGCCGGGTCAATGCGATGATAACCCGGGATATTGTCAGGTTGGGAAGCCAGTCTGAAAGCGTCCAATGCCGGGTTACACCCAGGAAGGTCCCGTTTCCATTTCCCTGGTGTGACCCGGCATTGCGATGTGAAAGCGGCATAAGTCTCTGGAGTATACTGGAGTATGACAGGGGAGGATCTACCTACCCTCACCGAACATCACTCAGATCAACGAGGGCTAGAGCCACCTCTCCCATCATTTGAGAGTGTTCCAGACACTGTGTGTGTAAATAACAACAATATCTTTGGGATTTGTACCAAGAATGCAGAGACTCTTGAGGGACCCAGGACTGCAGGACTGGCATAACCATGCCCCCCACTATGCACTAGATAGATGACAGCTAGAATATGATTGGTTGCTATGGGCAACTTATCCACTTGTTCTCTTTAGAAGATGAAGCGCCATGATGAGGAGTAGCCTCACCCTCTTCAGTGCCCACCAGTACAGTGGCTCACCAGATGAATCGACGACCTTTTCTAGGGATTGCCATCTATAGGTTAACCATTGTTGGACACCATTGATGGTGTCATCAGTGATTAACATCGATGACATGAAACCATCGACAGTGAACCATTGGTGGCTTGCATCCATCAATGGACATTCCTGCTGTGGGGCACGGCAGGCTGCGGGCCAAACTGGTTTGGGGACGGGGCTTAGGGGCACAATGCAGGGTAGAAGGTATGCTCAGTGCCTCTTGCTTGAGGGACAAAAAACAAAGCCATTGCTGACAGGCAACCCTCAATGGTGGAGAACCATTGGATCTCCGCAATCGATGGCAAAACCATCGACCATCAGTGGCAAATCTTCAATGGTTTTTAAGTTTTAACCAACAATGGACGACAGCTATGCCTAGCCCTGAAACTCATTCTGCAGTATCAGGCAGCAGGGTCTGACAGCTGATCAGTGGCTAGGGACTAGGGAGATATTCCCTCCCAGGCAGGGAGTGTGCCGAGCCTCATTATCAGCATCATCCCTCACTGCCTGTCCATTACATTGTGTACATACCATGGAAACCTACTGAGACATAGATGGACATTACCTGGGTCAAAGGTTTACCCATCTGCTGTACATTACTTCAGGCAACCTTTTTGACCACAATCACTTAAACATTAATTAAAAAAAGCAACACAAAAAAACACCATATGTTTGCTTTGGCTTCACCTAAATGATCTGCGGCTTACAGGTGCACAGCTGCTAGCAAGCAGCGTGATATCTCCTACAATGCACACCTCATCTAACAAGCCCTGAAGTAATGCAATCCGTAATTAAACAGTAATATTACTTACAGTAGTTTGTATATTAAATCCACTTGTGTATTACGCATCTTCCTAGACAAGGACTGTTTGTGATAGGATTATTAGATCGGTCATATATAAATGCTACAATATAAAATATATTACACCTTTTTCTCAATTATCTCATATATTCATTTTATATTTCATACTTATTTCTAGCAGGGGAAAACATGATTATTTAAAATAGTAATGGTTTATAACAGGCTAACCTCTGCAAAATGCAGCTGTGTGATACCACAGGGGGATATGTATCAAGTCTTGGATGTATCAAGAGTCCCCACCTTATCTCTCTCCAAAGCTTAGTACATCTGTCCCTTTATCTCTCTCCACTGTATCTCATCCAAGATTTGATTCATCTCCCCATATGCTAGTATACATTGTGCAAAACAAAAATTTTTATTCCAGTATATGAAATATGTTCCCATATTAAGAATTCAGCTTAGGGATATGATATATATAAAATAACCCTCTGAAGCTAGCAATACAAAAGGTACCCTCCACGCAGAAGGTAAGTGCACCCATTGGGGCTTAATAACTAGTAACACAATGGCCCTCATTCCGAGTTGATCGTTCGGTATTTTTCATCGCATCGCAATGAAAATCCGCTTAGTACGCATGCGCAATATTCGCACTGCGACTGCGCCAAGTAATTTAACAATGAAGATAGTATTTTTACTCACGGCTTTTTCATCGCTCCGGCGATCGTAATGTGATTGACAGGAAATGGGTGTTACTGGGCGGAAACACGGCGTTTTAGGGGCGTGTGGATGAAAACGCTACCGTTTCCGGAAAAAACGCAGGAGTGGCTGGAGAAACGGAGGAGTGTCTGGGCGAACGCTGGGTGTGTTTGTGACGTCAAACCAGGAACGACAAGCACTGAACTGATCGCACAGGCAGAGTAAGTCTGAAGCTACTCTGAAACTGCTAAGTAGTTTGTAATCGCAATATTGCGAATACATCGGTCGCAATTTTAAGAAGCTAAGATTCACTCCCAGTAGGCGTAGGCTTAGCGTGTGTAACTCTGCTAAATTCGCCTTGCGACCGATCAACTCGGAATGAGGGCCAATATCTTTAGCATTTTTTCTTAAGTAGCTTAAGGATTTTAGTTATCTGTTTCAGCACTTTTCTATCTGCATCTATTCACTATGCAAGTACAAGGGTAGATTTATTATTTTAAAAGACATATATATATATATATATATATATATATATTTATTTTTTAATGGGAATTGTTTCTTTAGGGGGCGCCTACCTGTATAGCTTTCTATAGGTTAGGTCCTTTTGGATTTGTATCTATAGTTAAAACATTATCCAATTTGTTACAGCAAACTATTCATTGAATACAACCGCATCAATCTTTTCCAAGATATACATATATTTATTAAAATACTTTCTTAAAATGTTTTAAAAAATTATTGAAGCCCTGTTACAAGATAATAATATATAGGTACAATTGAGTTTTTGACAAGTACTTAAAAGACAGGTCTTTTCTTTTGTTATGAGTCCAGATACTATATCACCCTGTCATCAGATATAGAAAGCTACATATATAGGTGCCCCCTAAAGAAACAATTCCCATATACTTATTCAAGAGGCCCTTCCAGGTAGAGAACCAATCTGTGGGGTTACTGCCGAATATACTCAAAGAACATCTGGTTATAGAAATCTCTGCCAAATCTTATAACAGTATTATTAAAGTTTTAAAAGCGCAGTACTAGTTACCAAATATTCCCCTATATATATATATATATATATATATATATATATATATATATATATATATATATATATATATATATATATATACACACACACACACAGACCCTCCAACATGACCTGCCCCACTAGGTTGCAGACTGCCCTGTCACCTCTCTGGAGATTATACAGGTAACGTAGACACACTATGTACTTGTCTGCTGCATACAAGGCTGACTGACATATATATATTATATATATATATATATTATATATATATATATATATATGTGTGTCAGTCAGCCTTGTATGCAGCAGACAAGTACATAGTGTGTCTACGTTACCTGTATAATCTCCAGAGAGGTGACAGGGCAGTCTGCTTCGCTGCTTGCAAGATAGCACCTATCTGTGGACCTTGAGAGTACACCTGTGCTGTGCTAACGAGATTCTCACTCCAGTACAGAGTGCACGTGTATTGCACATTGCACCTCTGTGTTCTGCAAGAGTCATCCCAAGGAAACTCCGCATAGTGTTTTTGCAGTCACGGCTCACATTTGATAATTCAGTGGTTATTCACTTTTCTGCTGCAATAAGCATCTATTAAAGTTGTTTCTACTTAGGGCAGTGATGGGGATCCTTTGGCACTCCAGCTCTTGTTGAACATCCCAGAATGCCCTGCTACAGTTTTGCTATTTGGCCATGCTAAAACTGTAGCAGGGAATGCTGGGATGTGTAGTTCAACAACAGCTGGAGTGCCAAAGGTTCCCCATCACTGATTTAGGGGGTTATTCAGAACTGTTAGCAAACCAAAACAGTACACTAATGGGCACAACCATGCTTCACTGCAGGAGGGGCAGATATATCATGTGCAGAAAGAGTAAGATTTGGGTGGAGTGCATTCAAACTGAACTCTAGCCAAATCAATGTGGTGGCTGGCCGCATCCCCTCTGGATACTGGTCACACCCCTTAACATGGGCCCCTACCACTGCATTCCCCTGGTGGGCTCTTCATGCCCAAGTCCGACACTACCTCTGCCTCATTGACAGGCAGATGCGTTTGCAGGGTGGTCGACTTGGTGTTGGGTGGGTGTGGTGTCAAAAACGGGGCAGGTTCGGGGAGGCCATGTGATGCCATCCAGGCTGTGGAGGCAACGGGGCATCCACAATTCAGCAATGCAATCGCAATTGAATTGCTGGTGGGCATTTGCATGCTGGGCGGCCTTGTCCTGTGCTGGACGCCACCAGCATGCGATCGCAAGCAGTTGCAGTTTTTCTAAAATAGCAAAACTGCAACTAAAGCTGAATAAGGTCCTTAGGGCCTAATTCAGCATTTATCGCTATTCCAACGACTGCGCATGCGTAACGTTTGCATTGTGCACACACGAGGGGTAACAGCGACAGAAATTGCACACAGATCATAATCACAATGTAGCCGCTGTTTGACAGGAGGCCGGCGTTTCTGGGCATATACCCGACTTTTTCTGGGTGTGTCAGAAAAAACGCAGGCGTGCCCAGGGGTTTTCGGGGAGGGTCTCTGACGTCAGCACAGACCACTTCCAGGCTGTCTCAGACGCAGGTTAGTAGCAGCCTCAGACCTACTCACATTTGCTCAGATGGCAAAAAATCTTTAATGATCTGGAAATTGCGTATGCATCTGCGTATGGATAGCGCTCTGCGTTGCATTCGCAAACTTGCACGGGGCGTTTTTTCTTCCTGTCTACTCGCAGACACCTACAAATTCTCGTAAGCTTGCGAGCAGGGCCTTCCTACTTCTGGTATCCGGACTCCAGGCCGACAACAAAAAGGTCGACACACCTTTGGTCGACGCCAATTGGTCGACACCTTGGGTCGACATGGGCAAAAGGTTGACATGGACAAAAGGACGACATGAACAATGTCGACATGGAAAAAGGTCGACATGAATTTTTCACGATTTTTTTCTTTTTTGGAAACTTTTCATACTTATCGATCCACGTGGACTACGATTGGAACGGTAATCTGTGCCGAGCAAAGCGGTAGCGGAGCGAAGGCACCATGCCCGAAGCATGGCAAGCGAAGCGAGCCATGCGAGGGGACACGGTGCACTAATTGGGGTTCCCGGTCACTCTACGAAAAAAACGACACAAAAAAACATAAAAAACTCATGTCGACCTTTTTCCATGTCGACCTTGTTCATGTTGACCTTTGGTCCATGTCGACCTAAGGTGTGTCAACCAATTGGCGTCGACCTAAGGTGTGTCGACCTTTTTGTTGTCGACCTGGAGTCCCAGACCCCTACTTCTATGTCTGTCTGTTTTTACCCAGTTTTGTTCTATTACTTTTGTTCTAATTGTAAAGCGCAACGGAATATGCTGCGCTATATAAGAAACTGCTAATAATTAATAAATAAATAATAAATTAATTCTCATAATAGCGATCTATGCTGAATTAGGCCCTTAGTACGCTGACGTATATCAAGTTAGCAGGGGTCCTGAAACGGAATGTTTACATTAGCGATCATTTCATGTTACATAGCCCCTTTCCTAGCCCTTGTCCCTGCATGTGCGTATCAGTACATTTGGGAGATACTACGAGGGAGATCTATTCAAGCGTGGAGAGAGATACAATTGATAAATTACCAACCAATCAGCTCCTGTCTTTTTTAAACCCAGCCTGTAACATGGAGGTCAGGAGCTAATTGGTTGTTATTTTATCTCTCTCCATGTATCTCCCCATTCATTTTTTATTGGCGTGGATAGCATACCCTCCAACTGTACCTTTTTGGTCAGTACAGTGCCATACCTCACAACTTTCTTCTTACGTAAAGAGGGACACACGTGTGGCGAAAAGGGGTGTGGCCTATAAAAGGGGGTGTGGCTTCACGGAGGACCCACGAATGCAAGCCACGCCCCCATTTCCGTCAGTGAGGGGGCATGCCCAGCGCTTCGTGAGCTGCTGCCATGCCCCCTCTCCTCCTGTCTCCACTGAATAGACGCTGTGCGCATGCTTAGCAGAGAAGCAAGTGCAGGAGCCTCTCAACTGCTCCCCCTCCCACCGCGGGACACTGCGGCCTGCGGGTAGGACAGCGGGACAGTCCCCAAAAAATGGGACTGTCCCGCGAAAATCGGGACAGTTGGGAGGTATGCAGTACCCTTTCTTAATGGTCTGTACCGGGCAAAAAGGGCCTTGTGCCGGGTTCAGCATCTCCATTAGTCTCCATTGCGTTAAATGGCAGCGCCGCTGGGCCACACCCCCTTTACCCATAGCCACGCCCCCTTTACGTGGCTGTTTTTTTTAAACCGATTTCTGGCTTTGCAGTGTTGGAGGGTATGGAATAGTGGCGATAAGAAATGACAATTATCAGGTGTAAAACCTAATTGATAAATATTTTTTTCCCCATTATAAGTCATCCTACATCCTACATCAATATGTGGAACATACTATATACTGAAGTATCCAGTGGCGGATTTAGGGGGGGGGGCACCAAGGCACGTGCCCCCCCTGTCATTTTTAGTTGATTTTTGTATTTTTATTTTATTTTGTGCGCACGCCGCAGCCCTCGCGGTGGCTTGGGGGCGAGGGGCTGCGGGGGCGCCACTGATTTAGTGCAGACTGACATGCGGACGAGCGTCCGCATGTCAGTCTGCGGTCTCGTTTCCTCCGCTGCTGTTAGGAGGGACACGGAGGGCACAGTGCACGCCTCCCTGTGTCCCTCCTGGGTCTCCGGCGGCCGCGGGTCTCATAAAGGAAGTGCCGTTCGTGAGCACTTCCTTTATTAGAGTGACCCGCGGCCGCCGGAGACACAGGAGGGACACAGGGAGGCGTGCACTGTGCCCTCCGTGTCCCTCCTAACAGCAGGGGAGCGGCGGCGGCGGAGGAAGGGGGGGGGGACGCACTGAGGGGGCATATCTGGCACTGGGGGGGAATATCTGGCACTGGGGGCATATTTGGCAGGGGGGGGGGAGAATATCTGGCACTGGGGACATATATGGCACTGGGGGGAATATCTGGCACTGGGGGCATATGTGGCACTGGGGGGGGGGGAATATCTGGCACTGGGGGCATATGTGGCACTGGGGGGGAATATCTGGCACTGGGGCATATGTGGCATTGGGGGCATATATAGCACTGGGGGGGGGGATATCTGGCACTGGGGGCATATGTGGCACTGTCTGGGAATATCTGGCACTGGGGGCATATGTGGCACTGGGGGGGGAATATCTGGCACTGGGGGCATATGTGGCACTGGGGGGGAATATCTGGCACTGGGGCATATGTGGCACTGGGGGCATATATAGCACTGGGGGGGGATATCTGGCACTGGGGGCATATGTGGCACTGTCGGGGAATATCTGGCACTGGGGGCATATGTGGCACTGGGGGGGTATATGTGTACCTGGCACATGGGGGGGGGGCTATATTTGGCACTGGGGGCATGTGAGTACCTGGCACCGTGGGGGAATATCTGGCACTGGGGACATATGTGGCACTGGGAGCACAGCCCTAGCAACAAGGACTACCTCCTAGCAACGAGCATGACACCCAGTGCATGAAACCCCTGGCAACGAGTATGACACCCAGTGCATGAAACCCCTGGCAACGAGCATGACACCCAGTGCATGAAACCCCTGGCAACGAGCATGACACCCAGTGCATGAAACCCCTGGCAACGAGCATGACACCCTGAGCATGAAAACCCCTGGCACCGTGCATGGAACCAAGAGCATGAAACCCCTGGCAACGAGCATGACACCCAGTGCATGAAACCCCTGACAACGAGCAGGTATTTGAAAAGTAATTAGAAGCCTTACTGTAGGACTTAATGTGTAATGGGCATTACGGTGTGTGGCATAATGTATCACGGACATTGCGGTGTGTGTCATAATGTGTCACAGGCATTACGGTGTATGGTATACTATATCGCTGGCATTGTGATATGTGGTATAATGTCTCAGGGTCATTGCAGTGTGTGGCATAATGTATCACGGACATTGCGGTGTGTGTCATAATGTGTCAGGCATTACGGTGTGTGGTATACTATATCACAGGCATTGTGGTATGTGGTATAATGTCTCAGGGTCATTGCAGTGTGGCATAATATATAACGGGCATTGCGGTGTGTGGCATACGGTATAACGGGCATTGCGGTATGTGTCACAGGCATTACGGTGTATGGTATACTATATCACGGGCATTGTGGTATAATGTCTCAAGGTCATTGCAGTGTGTGGCATAATGTGTCACAGGCATTGTATGTGCTATAATGTATCGGGCATTGCAGTGTGTGTCATAATGTGTCACAGACATTGTATGTGCTATAATGTATCAGGGGCAGTGCAGTGTGTAGCATAATGTATAACGGGCATTGCAATTCCTGTCATAATGTGTCACAGGCATTATAGTGTGTGGCATAATGTGTCGGGGGCATTACGGTGTGTGGCATAATGTGTCGGGGGCATTACGGTGTGTGCATACTGTGTCATGTGCATTATTGTGTGTGGCATAATGTCTAAGGGCCATTGCAGTATGTGGCATAATGTATACTGGGCATTACTATAAGGAGGAAAAATGACAAATAATGTAAGGGGCATGAATCAGGATTATTTTTCTTTCCTGTGGTGGCCAACGTCTGGGCGTGCAGGTTGCAAAACTGGGGTATAAGGTAGTCTTTTCCTGCAATACCACGCCCATTCCAACGAAGCCACGTCCATCCCAACAAAGCCACGCCCCTTATGGTGCCCCCCCTGTAATTTTTTTCTGGATCCGCCCCTGGAAGTATCCAATACTATTTTAGATTGTGAGTTTGTAGCAGGAGTCTGGCAATACGCTGTCTTGTTTTATTACTGTGCTTGTGCCCAGAGGCGGATTGGCCATAGGGTCCACAGGGAAGATTCCCGGTGGGCCGACGCACCCATGGGGCCTGTTTTGTTTGAGGACATGTGGTCCTTTTTATAGACATAATGAATAAGATGCAAAATAATTTGCATATATGAAAATGACTTTGCCACTTAGCCTGTGATTGCAGATGATCTAGTGTATGCTCTGTCTGCCTGCTTGGCTGACATATAAGATTGAGTGAATAGTGATTGGGATACGGTTGGTGTAATAAGCAAGAAAATATATCTTTCTAAAGAATGATATAGTTTCCTAAATTCTGAAGGTGTATCATATAATGTGCTCATAATATTTCATTTTATTTCCTTTTAACTTCCCCCTTGATGTTGGACATGCCCACTATCTGGAAAGTCTTGGGGGGAGGGTGCTGCTGCCATGGCCCATGGCTAGACCTTACACCTCTGGTGCTGCCCATGTGGGGCCACTAGTACAAATTTTTCCAGGGCCGCTTTTTGTTCCCAATCCGCACCTGCTTGTGCCCTATTGTAAAGTGCTGCTAAGTATACTGGTACTGGTAATAATAACACTTTCTCTTGCAGTACACCAACGTTCCATATGTAACTTAACACAGCTTATACCCCTTTTCCACTTACGAGCAAGGGTCGCAGCCGGGAGCCTGACACGGGAGCTGCCCCCTGCTGCGACCCGTGCTCGGCCCCTTTCCCATCAGCAGTCACAACCCGGCATATGCCGGGTTTGTGACGCTTCTAGTGGCGCGGCAGGGGCGGCGCAGGGAGATCACATGATCTCCCAGCGCCGCCCTTCCATACAGTGTAAACGGGAGCCGTGTCGCATCGACACGGCTCCCGTTTACACTACATCCCTACCCGGATCATTCCCGTGTCCTACCCAGGTAAATAGCCGGGTAGGATTTACGGGTCACTTGATCCGGGTTTACCCTTTTCCACTTGCAGAAAACACGGGTAAATGCGCGCCCCCGTGCATTTACCCGTGTTTTTTGAGCTAGTGGAAAAGGGGTATTAGTTAGCAGCACAGTCATTGGTCAGTATGCCAACGAAGAACGGTGAGGATCTGGTTTAAGAGTTTACAGCTTGTGGATAAAGCGCTTTTCATGAACCCAAATTGTGCTGCATCCAGCCAGGTCCCCTTCACTAGACCATAGAGATAAGATCCCACATTTTATTTGCTCTGTTCCAACAGGCACATGTTGTATCTCTTGCCCAGCACCCCTCCCAGCAGCACTGCTAGCTGTCAAACTCTCACGCCAATGACTTTGTGTGTCTTCTTGTTTGTCAGTGAGCAATGGGTTATGGGCCCTGCCTCTCCCTCCCAGCTATGTGTGTATTAGCTGCACAGCTGTGAGGCAGAGAAAGTGAGAAGAGCAAAGACATTCCCAAGATTCCATGGGTTATATAGCCTAAAGCTTTGATATGACCTATCTTATAGGCAGGTCTGGCGACAGGGGGTACAAAGGGGACAGATGTACTGGGCCCCTAGGATCAGAGGGGCCCCAAGTATATGCTGATAAGTACCCGTCAGGGATGTGAGCCGTCTTGTCCAAATAGGACAGCGAGCTGTAGGCGGTGTGGCCACAGCCTCAGAGTGACAGGAGTCTCTCACATACAGTGACTGTGCGGCGCGAGTGTGCGTATGCCCTTCCGGGTTCTGCTCTGTTGCAGGCAGTTATGGGACATGGCAGCTGTTCCCCTAGCCAAGATTCCTGTGCCCTGCACCTTCTGGTAGGGTCTGATGTGCGGTGTTTGGATCTGGGGAGTGCAGCACAGGTGAGTCGCTCCCCGGGGTAAGAGTGTATTGGTGAGGGGATACAGGGCTTTGGGATAGGCAAGGGAGCTGGGAATGCAGCATGGAGGCATTGGGGAGAGACAGGCTGTGGGGTGTGTGGGAGGAAGGAGAGAGGAAGACACAGACTGTGGTGTGTGTGTGTGCGGGGGGGGGGGGGGAGAGGAAGTAGAGATATACATATTATTTATATATTTGTATAAATAAATATATTAATATATAAACATTTTAACAGTTTCTTATATAGCGCAAATTCTGTTGCGCATATATATTTATATTTTATATATATTTACATATCTATCTATCTATCTATCTATCTATCTATCTATCTATCTATATATCTATATATATATATATATATATATATATATAAATCTGATGGGGGCCCTAATATTTCTGTTGCCGGCCCTGCTTATAGGAAAACTGTGGAGGAGAATCGGCAAGTTACAGAAAATGGAAATGGGGATACATAATGGCACATTGCTGCCTCATAGCACTAGGGTCATGGGTTATAGTTCAACCAGGGCCCTATCTGAATAGAGTGTGATCTGCATGTAATAGTTTCGATTGCTGTTTTAGACTAACTATTAAAATCATTTACCCACTTAGATTTATCAAACCTTCTAAACAGGGCAAGTAGATGTGTTGTCCATAGCAACCAATTCTAGTATCATTTATGTAGCACATTTTGTAATATGATAGCTAGAATTTGATTGGTTGCTACACTTCCCCCTGCCGCCTTTAGAAGGTTTGATAAGTCACCACCATAGCGGGATACACCTTAGCTGTACACTAATGTCACACCAGGAGAGATCTCAGACCCTAATTCCGAGTTGATCGCTCACTAGCTACTTCTTGCAGACTTGCAAATGCATAGTCGCCGCCCACGGGGGAGTGTATTTTTGCTTTGCAAGTGTGCGAACGCTTGTGCAGCCGAGCGGGACGAAAAAGTTTTTTGCAGTTTCTGAGTAGGTCTGAACTTACTCAGCCCTTGCGATGACTTCAGCCTGCCTGGTCCCGAAACTGACGTCAGACACCCATCCTGCAAACGCCTGGACATGCCTGCGTTTTCCCTACCACTCCCAGAAAATGGTCAGTTGACACCCATAAACGCCCTCTTTCTGTCAATCTCATTGCGAACGTCTGTGCGAATGGAATCGTCGCTAGAAGCATTGGACAGCAACAATGCTGTTTGTAGCCGTATGACGCGCCTGCGCATTGCGGTGCATACGCATGCACAGTAGTAACTAGAGATGAGCGGGTTCGGTTTCTTTGAATCCGAACCCGCACGAACTTCACTTTTTTTTTCACGGGTCCGAGCGACTCGGATCTTCCCGCCTTGCTCGGTTAACCCGAGCGCGCCCGAACGTCATCATGACGCTGTCGGATTCTCGCGAGACTCGGATTCTATATAAGGAGCCGCGCGTCGCCGCCATTTTCACACGTGCATTGAGATTGATAGGGAGAGGACGTGGCTGGCGTCCTCTCCATTTAGATTAGATTTAGAAGAGAGAGAGAGAGAGAGATTGCTGTGATACTGTAGATTAGAAGAGAGTGCAGAGTGCAGACAGAGTTTAGTGACTGACGACCACAGTGACCAGTGACCACCAGAGACAGTGCAGTTGTTTGTTTTATTTAATATATCCGTTCTCTGCCTGAAAAAAACGATACACAGTCACACAGTGACTCAGTCTGTGTGCACTGCTCAGCCCAGTGTGCTGCACATCAATGTATTGTATATAAAGCTTATAATTGTGGGGGAGACTGGGGAGCACTGCAGGTTGTTATAGCAGGAGCCAGGAGTACATGATAAATAATATTATATTAAAATTAAACAGTGCACACTTTTGCTGCAGGAGTGCCACTGCCAGTGTGACTAGTGGTGACCAGTGCCTGACCACCAGTATATTAGTAGTATTGTATACTATCTCTTTATCAACCAGTCTATATTAGCAGCAGACACAGTACAGTGCGGTAGTTCACGGCTGTGGCTACCTCTGTGTCGGCACTCGGCAGGCAGTCCGTCCATCCATAATTGTATTATATACCACCTAACCGTGGTTTTTTTTTTCTTTCTTTATACCGTCGTCATAGTCATACTAGTTGTTACGAGTATACTACTATCTCTTTATCAACCAGTGTACAGTGCGGTAGTTCACGGCTGTGGCTACCTCTGTGTCGGAACTCGGCAGGCAGTCCGTCCATCCATAATTGTATTATAATATATACCACCTAACCGTGGTTTTTTTTTCGTTCTTTATACCGTCGTCATACTAGTTGTTACGAGTATACTACTATCTCTTTATCAACCAGTGTACAGTGCGGTAGTTCACGGCTGTGGCTACCTCTGTGTCGGAACTCGGCAGGCAGTCCGTCCATCCATAATTGTATTATAATATATACCACCTAACCGTGGTTTTTTTTTTCGTTCTTTATACCGTCGTCATACTAGTTGTTACGAGTATACTACTATCTCTTTATCAACCAGTGTACAGTGCGGTAGTTCACGGCTGTGGCTACCTCTGTGTCGGCACTCGGCAGGCAGTCCGTCCAACCATAATTGTATTATATACCACCTAACCGTGGTTTTTTTTTCATTCTTTATACCGTCGTCATACTAGTTGTTACGAGTATACTACTATCTCTTTATCAACCAGTGTACAGTGCGGTAGTTCACGGCTGTGGCTACCTCTGTGTCGGCACTCGGCAGGCAGTCCGTCCAACCATAATTGTATTATATACCACCTAACCGTGGTTTTTTTTCCATTCTTTATACCGTCGTCATACTAGTTGTTACGAGTATACTACTATCTCTTTATCAACCAGTGTACAGTGCGGTAGTTCACGGCTGTGGCTACCTCTGTGTCGGCACTCGGCAGCCCGTCCATAATTGTATATACCAGTGACCTAACCGTGGTTTTTTTTTCTTTCTTTATACATACATACTAGTTACGAGTATACTATCTCTTTATCAACCAGTCTATATATTAGCAGCAGACACAGTACAGTGCGGTAGTTCACGGCTGTGGCTACCTCTGTGTCGGCACTCGGCAGCCCGTCCATAATTGTATATACCACCTAACCGTGGTTTTTTTTTCTTTCTTTATACATACATACTAGTTACGAGTATACTATCTCTTTATCAACCAGTCTATATATTAGCAGCAGACACAGTACAGTGCGGTAGTTCACGGCTGTGGCTACCTCTGTGTCGGCACTCCGCAGCCCGTCCATAATTGTATATACCAGTGACCTAACCGTGGTTTTTTTTTCTTTCTTTATACATACATACTAGTTACGAGTATACTATCTCTTTATCAACCAGTCTATATATTAGCAGCAGACACAGTACAGTGCGGTAGTTCACGGCTGTGGCTACCTCTGTGTCGGCACTCGGCAGCCCGTCCATAATTGTATACTAGTATCCAATCCATCCATCTGCATTGTTTACCTGAGGTGCCTTTTAGTTGTGCCTATTAAAATATGGAGAACAAAAATGTTGAGGTTCCAAAATTAGGGAAAGATCAAGATCCACTTCCACCTCGTGCTGAAGCTGCTGCCACTAGTCATGGCCGAGACGATGAAATGCCAGCAACGTCGTCTGCCAAGGCCGATGCCCAATGGCATAGTACAGAGCATGTCAAAACCAAAACACCAAATATCAGTAAAAAAAGGACTCCAAAACCTAAAATAAAATTGTCGGAGGAGAAGCGTAAACTTGCCAATATGCCATTTACCACACGGAGTGGCAAGGAACGGCTGAGGCCCTGGCCTATGTTCATGGCTAGTGGTTCAGCTTCACATGAGGATGGAAGCACTCAGCCTCTCGCTAGAAAACTGAAAAGACTCAAGCTGGCAAAAGCACCGCAAAGAACTGTGCGTTCTTTGAGATCCCAAATCCACAAGGAGAGTCCAATTGTGTCGGTTGCGATGCCTGACCTTCCCAACACTGGACGTGAAGAGCATGCGCCTTCCACCATTTGCACGCCCCCTGCAAGTGCTGGAAGGAGCACCCGCAGTCCAGTTCCTGATAGTCAGATTGAAGATGTCAGTGTTGAAGTACACCAGGATGAGGAGGATATGGGTGTTGCTGGCGCTGGGGAGGAAATTGACCAGGAGGATTCTGATGGTGAGGTGGTTTGTTTAAGTCAGGCACCCGGGGAGACACCTGTTGTCCGTGGGAGGAATATGGCCGTTGACATGCCAGGTGAAAATACCAAAAAAATCAGCTCTTCGGTGTGGAGGTATTTCACCAGAAATGCGGACAACAGGTGTCAAGCCGTGTGTTCCCTTTGTCAAGCTGTAATAAGTAGGGGTAAGGACGTTAACCACCTCGGAACATCCTCCCTTATACGTCACCTGCAGCGCATTCATAATAAGTCAGTGACAAGTTCAAAAACTTTGGGTGACAGCGGAAGCAGTCCACTGACCAGTAAATCCCTTCCTCTTGTAACCAAGCTCACGCAAACCACCCCACCAACTCCCTCAGTGTCAATTTCCTCCTTCCCCAGGAATGCCAATAGTCCTGCAGGCCATGTCACTGGCAAGTCTGACGAGTCCTCTCCTGCCTGGGATTCCTCCGATGCATCCTTGCGTGTAACGCCTACTGCTGCTGGCGCTGCTGTTGTTGCCGCTGGGAGTCGATGGTCATCCCAGAGGGGAAGTCGTAAGCCCACTTGTACTACTTCCAGTAAGCAATTGACTGTTCAACAGTCCTTTGCGAGGAAGATGAAATATCACAGCAGTCATCCTACTGCAAAGCGGATAACTGAGTCCTTGACAACTATGTTGGTGTTAGACGTGCGTCCGGTATCCGCCGTTAGTTCACAGGGAACTAGACAATTTATTGAGGCAGTGTGCCCCCGTTACCAAATACCATCTAGGTTCCACTTCTCTAGGCAGGCGATACCGAGAATGTACACGGACGTCAGAAAAAGACTCACCAGTCTCCTAAAAAATGCAGTTGTACCCAATGTCCACTTAACCACGGACATGTGGACAAGTGGAGCAGGGCAGGGTCAGGACTATATGACTGTGACAGCCCACTGGGTAGATGTATGGACTCCCGCCGCAAGAACAGCAGCGGCGGCACCAGTAGCAGCATCTCGCAAACGCCAACTCTTTCCTAGGCAGGCTACGCTTTGTATCACCGCTTTCCAGAATACGCACACAGCTGAAAACCTCTTACGGCAACTGAGGAAGATCATCGCGGAATGGCTTACCCCAATTGGACTCTCCTGTGGATTTGTGGCATCGGACAACGCCAGCAATATTGTGTGTGCATTAAATATGGGCAAATTCCAGCACGTCCCATGTTTTGCACATACCTTGAATTTGGTGGTGCAGAATTTTTTAAAAAACGACAGGGGCGTGCAAGAGATGCTGTCGGTGGCCAGAAAAATTGCGGGACACTTTCGGCGTACAGGCACCACGTACAGAAGACTGGAGCACCACCAAAAACTACTGAACCTGCCCTGCCATCATCTGAAGCAAGAAGTGGTAACGAGGTGGAATTCAACCCTCTATATGCTTCAGAGGTTGGAGGAGCAGCAAAAGGCCATTCAAGCCTATACAATTGAGCACGATATAGGAGATGGAATGCACCTGTCTCAAGTGCAGTGGAGAATGATTTCAACGTTGTGCAAGGTTCTGATGCCCTTTGAACTTGCCACACGTGAAGTCAGTTCAGACACTGCCAGCCTGAGTCAGGTCATTCCCCTCATCAGGCTTTTGCAGAAGAAGCTGGAGGCATTGAAGAAGGAGCTAAAAGGGAGCGATTCCGCTAGGCATGTGGGACTTGTGGATGCAGCCCTTAATTCGCTTAACAAGGATTCACGGGTGGTCAATCTGTTGAAATCAGAGCACTACATTTTGGCCACCGTGCTCGATCCTAGATTTAAAGCCTACCTTGGATCTCTCTTTCCGGCAGACACAGGTCTGCTGGGGTTGAAAGACCTGCTGGTGACAAAATTGTCAAGTCAAGCGGAACGCGACCTGTCAACATCTCCTCCTTCACATTCTCCCGCAACTGGGGGTGCGAGGAAAAGGCTCAGAATTCCGAGCCCACCCGCTGGCGGTGATGCAGGGCAGTCTGGAGCGACTGCTGATGCTGACATCTGGTCCGGACTGAAGGACCTGACAACGATTACGGACATGTCGTCTACTGTCACTGCATATGATTCTCTCAACATTGATAGAATGGTGGAGGATTATATGAGTGACCGCATCCAAGTAGGCACGTCACACAGTCCGTACTTATACTGGCAGGAAAAAGAGGCAATTTGGAGGCCCTTGCACAAACTGGCTTTATTCTACCTAAGTTGCCCTCCCACAAGTGTGTACTCCGAAAGAGTGTTTAGTGCCGCCGCTCACCTTGTCAGCAATCGGCGTACGAGGTTACATCCAGAAAATGTGGAGAAGATGATGTTCATTAAAATGAATTATAATCAATTCCTCCGCGGAGACATTGACCAGCAGCAATTGCCTCCACAAAGTACACAGGGAGCTGAGATGGTGGATTCCAGTGGGGACGAATTGATAATCTGTGAGGAGGGGGATGTACACGGTGATATATCGGAGGGTGAAGATGAGGTGGACATCTTGCCTCTGTAGAGCCAGTTTGTGCAAGGAGAGATTAATTGCTTCTTTTTTGGGGGGGGTCCAAACCAACCCGTCATATCAGTCACAGTCGTGTGGCAGACCCTGTCACTGAAATGATGGGTTGGTTAAAGTGTGCATGTCCTGTTTTGTTTATACAACATAAGGGTGGGTGGGAGGGCCCAAGGATAATTCCATCTTGCACCTCTTTTTTCTTTTCTTTTTCTTTGCATCATGTGCTGATTGGGGAGGGTTTTTTGGAAGGGACATCCTGCGTGACACTGCAGTGCCACTCCTAAATGGGCCCGGTGTTTGTGTCGGCCACTAGGGTCGCTAATCTTACTCACACAGTCAGCTACCTCATTGCGCCTCTTTTTTTCTTTGCGTCATGTGCTGTTTGGGGAGGGTTTTTTGGAAGGGACATCCTGCGTGACACTGCAGTGCCACTCCTAGATGGGCCCGGTGTTTGTGTCGGCCACTAGGGTCGCTAATCTTACTCACACAGCTACCTCATTGCGCCTCTTTTTTTCTTTGCGTCATGTGCTGTTTGGGGAGGGTTTTTTGGAAGGGACATCCTGCGTGACACTGCAGTGCCACTCCTAGATGGGCCCGGTGTTTGTGTCGGCCACTAGGGTCGCTAATCTTACTCACACAGTCAGCTACCTCATTGCGCCTCTTTTTTTCTTTGCGTCATGTGCTGTTTGGGGAGGGTTTTTTGGAAGGGCCATCCTGCGTGACACTGCAGTGCCACTCCTAGATGGGCCCGGTGTTTGTGTCGGCCACTAGGGTCGCTAATCTTACTCACACAGTCAGCTACCTCATTGCGCCTCTTTTTTTCTTTGCGTCATGTGCTGTTTGGGGAGGGTTTTTTGGAAGGGCCATCCTGCGTGACACTGCAGTGCCACTCCTAGATGGGCCCGGTGTTTGTGTCGGCCACTAGGGTCGCTAATCTTACTCACACAGCTACCTCATTGCGCCTCTTTTTTTCTTTGCGTCATGTGCTGTTTGGGGAGGGTTTTTTGGAAGGGACATCCTGCGTGACACTGCAGTGCCACTCCTAGATGGGCCCGGTGTTTGTGTCGGCCACTAGGGTCGCTTATCTTACTCACACAGCGACCTCGGTGCAAATTTTAGGACTAAAAATAATATTGTGAGGTGTGAGGTATTCAGAATAGACTGAAAATGAGTGTAAATTATGGTTTTTGAGGTTAATAATACTTTGGGATCAAAATGACCCCCAAATTCTATGATTTAAGCTGTTTTTTAGTGTTTTTGGAAAAAAACACCCGAATCCAAAACACACCCGAATCCGACAAAAATAATTCGGTGAGGTTTTGCCAAAACGCGTTCGAACCCAAAACACGGCCGCGGAACCGAACCCAAAACCAAAACACAAAACCCGAAAAATTTCAGGCGCTCATCTCTAGTAGTAACCTGATCGCTGCACTGCGAAAATCAGCAGCGTGAGATCAACTCGGAATGACCCCCTCAGTCCTTACTGTAGATTAGGAATGCTTTCTTCATGTAAAGCAAAGGGTCTGATTTTGTTGCAGCTGCTACTACAAATTTATGTTAATGCCACATCCGATGGGCGGCCTACCGAGATGCAGACCTCCTGCACCCGTAAACCGCTACGGTGCACAAATAGTCGCACCATCGAGTAGACATCGGCTGCACCAGCAGACATTAGAGCAACCACATGGTACACGGCAGCCTGCTGCGGGCGCAGTCCCTGACAGTGACACACCCGCCTGGGAAAGCCAGCCCCCAGACACTGCCCAGAAACTCCTATGTGCTTCAACTGGTGGTAACCATCATAATGTCCCTAGGATACACATGTACCAATGATAAACCTCTAACAAGCACACATTGTTTATTTATAAATATATATATATATATATGTATATGTATGTATATATATATACGGTATATACACTGCTCAAAAAAATAAAGGGAACACTAAAATAACACATCCTAGATCTGAATGAATGAAATATTCTTATTAAATACTTTGTTCTTTACATAGTTGAATGTGCAGACAACAAAATCACACAAAAATTATCAATGGAAATCAAATTAATTAACCCATGGAGGTCTGGATTTGGAGTCACCCTCAAAATTAAAGTGGAAAAACACACTACAGGCTGATCCAAGTTTGATGTATTGTCCTTAAAACAAGTCAAAATGAGGCTCAGTAGTGTGTGTGGCCTCCACGTGCCTGTATGATCTCCCTACAACCCACACAAGTGGTTCAGGTAGTGCAGCTCATCCAGGATGGCACATCAATGCGAGCTGTGGCAAGAAGGTTTGCTGTGTCTGTCAGCGTAGTGTCCGGAGCATGGAGGAGCTACCAGGAGACAAGCCAGTACATCAGGAGACGTGGAGGAGGCCGTAGGAGGGCAACAACCCAGCAGCAGGACCGCTACCTCCGCCTTTGTGCAAGGAGGAACACTGCCAGAGCCCTGCAAAATGACCTCCAGCAAGCCACAAATGTGCATGTGTTTACTCAAACGATCAGAAACAGACTCTATGAGGGTGGTATGAGGGCCCGACACCCACAGGTGGGGGTTGTGCTTACAGCCCAACACCGTGCAGGACGTTTGGCATTTGCCAGAGAACACCAAGATTGGCAAATTCGCCACTGGCGCCCTGTGCTCTTCACAGATGAAAGCAGGTTCTCACTGAGCACATGTGACAGACGTGACAGAGTCTGGAGACGCCAAGGAGAACATTCTGCTGCCTGTAACATCCTCCAGCATGACCGGTTTGGCAGTGGGTCAGTAATGGTGTGGGGTGGCATTTCTTTGGGGGGCCGCACAGCCCTCCATGTGCTCGCCAGAGGTAGCCTGACTGCCATTAGGTACCGAGATGAGATCCTCAGGCCCCTTGTGAGACCATATGCTGGTGCGGTTGGCCCTGGGTTCCTCCTAATGCAAGACAATGCTAGACCTTATGTGGCTGGAATGTGTCAGCAGTTCCTGCAAGATGAAGGCATTGATGCTATGGACTGGCCTGCCCGTTCCCCAGACCTGAATCCAATTGAGCACATCTGGGACATCATGTCTTGCTCCATCCACCAATGCCATGTTGCACCACAGACTGTCCAGGAGTTGGCGAATGCTTTAGTTCAGGTCTGGGAGGAGATCCCTCAGGAGACCATCCGTCACCTCATCAGGAGCATGCCCAGGCATTGTAGGGAGGTCATACGGGCACGAGGAGGCCACAGACATTACTGAGCCTCATTTTGACTTGTTTTAAGGACATTACATCAAAGATGGATCAGCCTGTAGTGTGTTTTTCCACTTTAATTTTGAGGGTGACTCCAAATCCAGACCTCCATGGGTTAATAAATTTGATTTCCATTGATAATTTTTGTGTGATTTTGTTGTTAGCACATTCAACTATGTAAAGAACAAAGTATTTAATAAGAATATTTAATTCATTCAGATCTAGGATGTGTTATTTTAGTGTTACCTTTATTTTTTTGAGCAGTGTATATATATATATATATATATATATATATATATGTATAGATGTATATTAATATATGCACATTACATTCTGGGTTTCCTGTGTTATATACTGATCCCTCTCTGTACAGATAATATAAGATCATAGCAGTGCAACAACAACAAAAAAAAGGTGTTTAGTTGCACTTTTTTCCATCCATTATAGCTGCTGATAAGCTGGTTCTAATGGCCAGCACAGAGGGTGATCTACTTCCTTACACCATGTAACCATGTGTTCATAATGAAGGGAAAGTCAATGGTACCCATGACTGAGGATCCAATGCTAAATATGGGGCTTCCACATTTTTAATCCTGGAGATCATACCTGGCCACTCTCCCAGAATGTCCAGGAGGCTCCTGAATTTCGGATAGCTCGCCTGGACTTCCAAGACCATAGGCTAGTCTCCTGGATGCTAATCCTGGGAGGCTAAAGACTGCGGATTGGGGGCTTGATGATGGTCACCCCCTGCTGGATAAAGTCCATGGATTGGGAGCTTGAAGGTCACCCACTGTGTACAATGCCGCATCACGGCAATCCACAGGGACAGGGCACGACAACACAATTATTTGTGCTATGCCCTGCGTATCTCCCTCCTCTATCTCCTCTTCTCTTCTTACTGCTGCTTCTTAGCTGTCCCAGCAAAAGGTTTTTTTCATAAAATGAGCCCAAAAAAAAAAAAAGATGATCTATCACCATGTTGACAAACAGGCCCCTAAACCTCATGTAGGGAAAGCCTACTGTCTTTTAGATTGCAAGATTCCAAGCTAGGTCCTTTTACCTCTTTGGTTCTTTAATACCATCGAGAGAGGTAAAGTGGAGACGTTGCCCACAGCTATTAATCAGCTTCTGGCTATCATTTATCTAGCACCATCTACACTTTGTAGGCGGGATGTAATACCATCCGAGTTTGCAAAACCATGGCTTGTAAATGACTGCTGCTTTAAAAAAAAGTCAGAGTTCGTCCGCATCCCTACACCTCCAGCAAACTCGGATGCAATTACATCCCGCCTCATATCTCTTAAAAGTTTGATACCTATCCCCCCTAGTCTTGTTTTATTACTATATTTGTTGTGAATTGTAATTATAGTGGGTGCAGGGAGTGCCGTAGTTATTGGGTCCGGAGGCTTAGGGGGCCCGTCTCTTCTGCACCCAGCTCACATTGGCATCAGTGCCAGGGGGTGGGTGTAATGTATACATTACTGTTTGTGATGTAATATCATTGCTGTTTGAAATTTTGGGTTCTATGCATTGGAGAGAGATAAAGTACCAACCAATCAGTGCCTAACTGTCGTGTTACAGGCTGTGTTTGAAAAAATGACAGGAGCTGGCTATTTGGTGCTTCATCTATCTCTCTCTCCAAGACTTTGTAAATTGACCCATTGACCTTATACGCATGAGAAGTCACTTAGTGGGGGATATTCAATTGTTTTAAAAGTCAGTTAGGTGTCTGTTTTTTCCTATCTATTAGACAGGAAAAAAACAGATACCCAACCAACGTTTCAAACATTTGAATTCCCCCCAATAAATTTACCCCTCATCATCTATTCTCAGGGTAGGCTATAAACTAACAACATTTAACTGAGCAAAATCTAGATATCACCTTGAGATATTGACGCTACATCATGGGCCTAATTCAAGGTTGATTGCAAAACAACACTTTCCTCTAGTGGGCAA
Organism: Pseudophryne corroboree; assembly: GCF_028390025.1. Taxonomy (NCBI): domain Eukaryota; kingdom Metazoa; phylum Chordata; class Amphibia; order Anura; family Myobatrachidae; genus Pseudophryne; species Pseudophryne corroboree. The sequence goes on from NC_086444.1 coordinate 1,118,032,827, forward strand.
AACCATGTGCACTGCAGGTGGGGCAGAGATAACATGTGCAGAGAGAGATAAGGGGCCTACACACTTGCCGATGTGTGCAGGCGATATGAACAATCTCGTTCAGTAATGAACGAGAAATCATTCATATCGCTCAGTGTGTATGCATGAACGATGCGCGGCACCGCGGTTGTTAATCGTTGGTTCTCCGTTGCTTTGCAATGCAAGTCAATTTGGACGATAATCGATCGTCATTCAGATCGATCATCGTCAAAATTTAATGCATCGGCAAGTGTGCAGGTCCCTTTAGATTTGGGTGGGGTGTGTCCAAACTGAAATCTAAATTGCCGTGTAAAAATAAAGCAGCCAGTATAAACCCTGCACAGAAACAAAATAACCCACCCAAATCTAACTCTCTTCACATGTTATATCTGCCCCCCATGCAGTGCACATGGTTTTGCCCATTAGAGGAAAATGTTGTTTTGCAATCAACCTTGAAATAGGCCCTATATACAGTTCCATATCAGCTACAAGCCCTCAGTGTGCAAACTGGTATTTGCTGTCCCTGTAACTAAGTTGTTGTGCTATGTATTTCAGGCTCATGCGTTGGTCTGGCACACCTATAATACCCACTACCGCCCATTTCAGAAGGGGTACCTCTCTGTCACATTGGGCTCCCATTGGATAGAACCAAACAAAAGAAATATCGACTCCCCAGCTATTGAGATATGTCAAGAATCCATGGATACTGTACTTGGGCGATTTGCTAAACCTATTCACGGCGATGGCGATTACCCCGAGAGTCTGAAGAGAAAATACGGCTCAACCTTACCTACATTTTCAGAGGCAGAAAGAGCTCACATTAAAGGGACGGCTGATTTCTTTGCATTCTCCTTTGGACCCAATAACTTTAAGCCATCAAATGATGCCAGCAAGTCAACTCGAGTTTCACTTCATTTAAGGGGGATATTGAACTGGATTAAATTGGAATATGACAGTCCCAGAATCCTCATCATGGAAAATGGTTGGTTCTCCAACAGCAACATCAGAACTGAAGACACCGTCATATTATACATCATGAAGAAATTTATCAATGATGTCCGACTAGGTAAGTAGATGCTGCAGCTCCCTAATGTGAGAATGGTGCCAGGGCTAACTAGGGATTGCCTTCGGTGGGTTATCCATCTGTGGTTACCACTGATGGTTAACCTAGATGGTGTGAAACCATTTGTAAGGATATCATCAATGGTTTCACCCACCAATGGTCATCCCTGCTTTAGTGTTTAATGAGTTGTGGGTCAGTCAGGGGGCATGGCTTTGCAGGTGTCAGCGGGTAGAGCTATGCTCCGTGTCCTGACACTTTGTAGAAAAAAAATTTGGTAGCTCTGTTATCAATGGCAGGAAACTATCTGGTTCTCCCACATCGATGGTAAAAGTAGTTGACATTGGTCATAGGCCATCTCTAGAAATAATAAAAGAATAAACGGCTTTATTCTGATGAGGATTCAGTCATGGCTGTTCTTGCTGTGGCTGAGACTTAATACTAAGGGGTCTATTCATGAAGCAGTGAAAAGATTGGAGAAGTGAGCCAGTAGAGAAAGTTACCCATGACAACCAATCAGCTGCTACGTATAATTTTATAAAAATGCATTTGACAAATGTTACTTAAAGGCTGATTGGTTGCCATGGGCAACTTCTCTACTGGCTCACTTTTCAACTGTTTTTTACTGCTTCATGAATAGACCCCTACGTCTGAGGGCATGTGTTCTGTATATACTCAAAATTTAATTGGTACTCAAAAAACATCCTAGAATAACTTTGTGTGGCTTTTGCTGCTTCATATAGAATGGAAGCTTTTCTGCAATTTGCTAATTAAGGGTGAGCTTCATCATCCCATAAGAGAACCAGTGGAGATGCTGCCCATAGCAACCAATCAGATTCTAGCTATCATTTTATGGAACTTATTAGATAAGTAATAGCTGGAATCTGATTGGAAGCTAATGACAACACCTCCCCTTGTCCTGTGTATAAGGTTTGATATATCTTCCTCTTTGATTCAAATGTAATATGTTTTTGTTTTGTTTTTATTATGTGATCAGCTATTAGACATGATGGCGTTAATGTTTATGGCTACACCGCATGGTCACTGATGGACAGCTTCGAATGGCAGGAAGGATACAAAATCAGGCGTGGGTTATTTTACGTAGATTTCAGCAAGATGGACAGAACAATAACGCCCAAATCTTCTGCGTTATATTACAAGCAAGTCATACATGACAATGGGTTTCCGTTGGAGGCACCAGACACGATGGCCCATGGGCAGTTTCCATGCGACTACTCCTGGGGAGTAACAGATTCTGTACTAAAGGTAAACACAACGGTGCAGGAGTCCACCAAGAACTAGGCTGGTGGGGGCAGGGTGTGTCAAGACAGTATTGAGGGGAGCAGATGTATGTATGTATGTATGTATGTACTGACCAAAAAATGTACATCTTACTGCAAAAGTCTAAATGAGTGATCTCTACATTGTTAGGTCTAATAATGATTTAAATTGGGATCCGGTCTCTAGGACGACAGTAACTAGGTCGACACTAGGTCGACCACTATTGCTCGACAGTAACTAGGTCGACAGGGTTTCTAGGTTGACAGGGTCTTGTTTTGTTCATATGTTTGTAAATCCAGTCATCAGGACACAGAGACATGTGCGTTCATTGCTGTGCTGTTTATTCCATCCAACTCCAGGCACACTGCACACTGGACCACCCACTTCCCAGCATCCCCCTGGTCCCAGGGACCATCACTGAAGATTCAGGCTTACACAGATCAGTACGGGAGTGTCTACAAATATTAAGCATTCTAATACACTAACATCACATCCTCTTTTCTTTAAAGATAAGCCCTGTACGCTTCAATGCAACAATTAACAACGTCATATTAAGAACATAATCTAACATGTTTCAATGAGTCTCTCAGGTCTGCGTATTTCCCTTTTGGGTCTTTCATACACAGTCTGTGTTTCATCGACCATGTTGGACCTTTCTAGAATCGTGGTTTGGTCACCATTATCAGGATCATCGTACATGTCAGATGAAGGGTATTCTTCAGTCATGTTGTCTTCATTATGGTTAGGTTGAGATCTTAAATCCACCCGATTTCTTCTTACTTCCATTCCACGCTCTGTACGTATAGTATAAGATCTTGATGCTATTTGTGCTTGCACAATACCTTTCTGCCCCCAAATACCTTTCTCGTGATCTCTGAGACGGACTTGGTCACCCGATTTTAGATCAGATAAGCATTTTGTTCGTCTGTCATGGAACAGTTTCTGTTTCGCCTGTTGACTTTCCTTACTCAGTCTGACCAACACTGAGTTATGTGTATTAAGCAGTTCATCATGTATCGGGAGATTTGCTCTAATCCTCCTTCCCATCAGCATTTGTGCAGGAGAAAGTCCATTCTGTAAAGGTGTACTGCGGTAGATTAAAAGACTTTTGTAGAAATCTTCTTTACCTTCTTGAGCTTTTTTCATGAGACTCTTTACAGTTTTTACTGAACTTTCCACCAACCCATTTGAGCGTGGATAGTGGGGACTTGACGTAGTATGGACAAATTCCCACTCATCAGCAAATTGTCTAAATTCAGCACTGGAAAACTGAGGACCATTGTCAGTGAACACTTCCATAGGAACACCATGTCTTGCAAAGATTGACTTCATGCAATTGATTACGGCTTTACTAGTAGTTGTATATAGTGTCTTCACCTCAGGGTAGTTAGAGTAAAAATCAGTCACAACAATGTATGTTTTCCAATTACTATCAAACAAATCTGCGCCAACCTTCTGGTATGGTCTCTCTGGCACTGCGTGAGGACTCAGTGGCTCGACTTGTTGTTTTGATCTATACGTAAGACATAATTCACATGTAGCTGTGGTCTGTGCTATGTCTTGGTTCATTCTTGGCCAATACATAACTTCACGCGCTCTCCGCTTACATTTTTCTTCTCCTAAGTGGCCTCCATGTATCTTGCACAGCATAGTTTTTCTTAGTCGTGCAGGTATGACAAACCTATTGCCTTTGTAAATAATACCATCGACAACTGTAAGGTCACTGCGGTACATCCAATAATCATGGATAGACAGCGGGCACGCATGTTTTTCTGCTGGCCAACCTTTCAGAATGATATCTTTCAACACTTTCATTGTGTCCTCTGTCTCAGTTTCTTTCCTAATCTGTTCTTGTCTTGCAAGAGACACTGGTAGAGAAGCAACGATCAAATTAACATAGGCTTCTATCTCTTCATCCATCAGACTTTTGGAACCTTCACTTTTGTCCACAGCACGAGAAAGTGTATCAGCAATGTACATGTATTTGCCGGGACAGTACAGCAAGTGTACATCATATTTCTGTAGTCTGATAAGCATTCGTTGAATTCTCATGGGACAGTCATGTAATGATTTAGTCATGATAGCTATCAATGGCTTGTGGTCAGTTTCCACTGTAAATGTTTGACCATACACAAACTGATGAAATCGCTCACATGCATATGTGATCGCTAGAAGTTTTTTCTATCTGAGCATACCTTGTTTCAGCACTTTTCAGTGCTCTTGATGCATAGATTACTGGTTGCCATGTATCCTCATGTTCTTGTAACAGCACTGAGCCTAGGCCAAATTGCGAAGCATCTGCTGAAATTCTTATTCTTTTCGCAGGATCAAAGAATTTTAGCACTGGTTGCTCTGTAATGATCTGTTTCAAGTTTTGCCAACTTTCTTCTTGTTCATGTGACCACATCCACTCGTTATCTTTGTCCAACAACCATCTAAGAGAGGCTGTTCATTCATAGAGTTGAGAAATAAACTTTCCTAAGTAAGTAATCATTCCTAGGAATCTTCTGACATCGTCTTTGTTGTTAGGACGTTCCATGTTCACTATGGCTGTTATTTTCCTTGGGTCTGGTTTTACAACTTGATCCGAGACCACGTCGCCCATAAAGGTAAGTGTATTCACGCCAAATCCACATTTGTCCTTGTTTAGCTTTAGATTCACTTTCTTGACAAGTTCCATTACTGGACTCAATCTAGAATCATGTTCTTCCTTTGTAGATCCCCAGACAATAATGTCATCCATCATTGTTTCAACACCTGGAATATGTTCAAAAATCATGTGTATCTTTTTGTGATATACTTCTGGAGCAGACAATATTCCATATGGTAGTCGAAGAAATCTGTATCGACATTATGGTGTATTAAATGTGCAAAGCTTTGAGCTGTCCTCATCTAGCTTCATTTGCCAGATTCCTGAAGACGCGTCCAATTTACTGAACCATTTTGCTCCCGCAAATTGCGACATGATTTCATCTCTGGTTGGTAATTTGAAATGTTCTAGTTTAATAGCTTTGTTTAAATCTCTGGGGTCTAGACATATTCGGAGTTGTCCATTTTTCTTTTCAACATTTACTAAGGAGCTTACCCATTCAGTAGGCTCATCAACTTTCTGTATCACACCCAAGGCTTCCATGCGATTGAACTCTTGTTTCAGTTTTTCTCTCAGCGCAAACGGCACTTTTCTACAGGGGTGTATCACTGAAGAAACTTGCGTGTCTATATTTATTTTATGCTCTCCAGGCAAACAACCTAGACCTTCAAACAAGTCTCTGTATTCTGTAAACATCGATTTGCAGTCATCTTCTACTTGTGATGTCACCATAAAAACTTTCTTTAGCAAGCTTAGTTTCTCACAGGAACTTAATCCTAGAATCGGTTGCACATTTTTATCCACAATCAGTAAAGATGTTTTAAACTGTTGTCCCTTATATTTCAGTGTCACTAAGCATGTACCTTTCACAGAAATTTCCTCCCCAGTGTACCCTGTAACTTTCACTTTGGTTGGATGAATTTTAGGTTTTACTCTAAAAGTCTTATAGTCTTGAAATTATATTAAATTCACCTGCACCCCAGTATCAAGCTTAAAGGGAATGACAATCTCGTTCACAGTTAAAGGGACAATCCATTCTTTCTTATCTGCACTGCAAAGTTCAATGCAATCCACAAAGAATTCATCTGTTTGTTTAACAGCATGCACTTTGGTTGTTTTACTTTTAATTTTACAGCATTTGGCAAAGTGATTAAGTCTACCACATTTCATGCAGGTTTTACCATAAGCCGGGCACATTTTAGGATTGTGAGCATTTCCACATCTACTACACATTTCCTTATTAGACTGTGGCTTAGACTGCTTCATTCTTGAGAATGGAGGTTTGCTTAGCTCTGTGTTCTGCACTACATGGACAGCACCATCAGCATCCTTGTGTAACTTTTTGGCTTGAAATCTAGATATTTCTGCAGATCTACACATAGTCACTGCCTTTTCTAGTGTTAGGTCTTGCTCTCTCAGCAGTCTCTCTCTGAGTCCATTATCAGGTATTCCACAGACAATACGATCTCTAATCAGTGAATCCTTTCAATCACCAAACTCACAGGTTTTACTGAGTGATTGCAGCTCTGTAACATACTGATCAAATCCATCTCCAGACTTCTGATCACATGTGAAAAACTTATATCTTTCATATGTCACATTTTTCCTTGGCACAAAGTAATCTTCAAACTTTTGCATTATAGAAGATAGCACCATATTCTGCCCCTCATCAAACTGAAAACTATTCTAAATGTCCAGCACATCCTCTCCTATCACATGGAGGAAAATGGATGCCTTCGTTTTGTCAGTCTCTGAATCAGCTCCACATGTAGCAAGATATATATTAAACCTTTGCTTAAATCTTTTCCAGTTTTCAGACAAGTTACCAGACATTCAGCATGCCGGTTGGAGGAGCTAGTTTATCCATGTTTACTCACTGTTTGAAGATAGGAGCACATGGCAGGTTTTGCAGACACAGAGTATCCCAGCCACAGACTTCTGCAAGATTCTTTCACACTCTGAGAGCACTAGCAGTCCAAGTTAAACTTCTTCTGACACCATGTTTTGTTCATATGTTTGTAAATCCAGTCATCAGGACACAGAGACATGTGAGTTCACTGCTGTGCTGTTTATTCCATCCAACTCCAGGCACACTGCACACTGGACCACCCACTTCCCAGCATCCCCCTGGTCCCAGGGACCATCACTGAAGATTCAGGCTTACACAGATCAGTAAGGGAGTGTCTACAAATATTAAGCATTCTAATACACTAACATCACAGGTCTCTAGGTCGACATGTTATAGGTTGACAGGTCAAAAGGTCGACATGAGTTTTTCACGATTTTTTTCTTTTTTGAACCTTTTCATACTTAACGATCCAGGTGGACTACGATTGGAACGGTAATCTGTGCCAAGCGAAGCGGTAGCAGAGCGAGGCACCTTGCCCGAAGTTCGCTTACCATGCAAAGGGACACGGTGCACTAATTTGGGTTCCCGGTCACTCTACGAAGAAAACGACACAAAAACCCCCCATTAAAAACATTAAAAACTTATGTCGACCTAAAGACCCTGTCGACCTAGTTACTGTCGACCAATAGTGGTCGACCTAGACACTGTCAACCTAGTTACTATCTACCTTCCATACCACACCCATTTAAATTACATTTGTGTTTTATACTATACATTACTAGTATGTAATTTCTTATAGTATTATGTGTAAAGGATGAGGAGCATTTCCGGACTCCGTCGGCAGAATTACAAGGCACACCCTTGCACAGAAGTAAATTATTCATGCTTGCCAGGGCCAGGCTAAGCCGGGGGTCCTGGGGCACTTAATATAGCACCGCTCCCAGGGGTGATAGCCCCTACATAATATTTACCTGCCAACTACGGCTTAGCTGCTTTATAGCAGCGCAGGGGAACATTGTGCAGTGAGAGAGGAGACAGCTGCTGCTTAATGGCATCAGCCTCCCTCCCCAGCCCAGTAGGGTGTGCTAGGCTGCAGAGGGTCCAGGGAGGCTGCTGTCACTGAGCAGCAGCAATCTCCTCTTTCCCTGCATGGTTTCCCAATGCCACAGCATTACTATGCAACAGCCAGCAATAGCGTACAGGCAAGAAGTGCTTCAGTCGGGGGACCTTTGAGAAAGGGGGAACAAGGCACTCACCCCTTAATAAGGCTCTGGTGCATGCAGAATACAAAATATGACATAGCTGCCAACTGATCCTAATTCTCAGCTCATTTTGTTCCCAGGCAGAGCTGGCTCCCTCTTCTCCTCAGTTCACAGATCGCAGATTGTATGTGTGGAATATCACAGGAGACGGGATTCTGCATGCAGTAAAAGGAGTAAAGCTGAAGACTCGTACTGCTCAATGCACTGATTTCCTCACCATCAAAAAACAGGTAGACATGCTGACGAAAATGAAAGTCACACATTACAGATTTGCTCTAGACTGGTCCTTGATCCTGCCACGGGGCGATTTGTCCACAATTAATAGAGAAGTCCTGAGGTATTACCGTTGCATGATAGAAGAAGCATCCAAATTTGGAGTCAAGACCATGTTGACACTTTATTACCCAACACATAGTTCGCTGAATCTTCCTGGACCTTTGTTAGAAAATGGAGGCTGGTTAAATATGACTATCGCTCAAGTATTCAGGGACTATGCAGAGCTGTGCTTTCAAGAACTGGGCGACCTGGTGAAGCAGTGGATCACTATTAATGAGCCAAACCGTCTAAGTCACCATTACCAAACCAACAGTAATAACACTTACCGAGCAGCACACAATGCACTCATTGCCCATTCTATGGCATGGCATTTGTATGACAAGATCTATAGGACTGAACAACAAGGTCAAATATCACTGTCTCTACATGCTGACTGGGTCGAGCCAGCCAATCCCTTTCTCAATTCCCACGACGAGGCTGCAAAACGTTTTCTGGAATTTGACATTGCTTGGCTTGCTGAGCCATTATTTGGCTCTGGCGACTACCCACCTCTCATGAGACAGTATATCCAAACCAAGAACCAAAAGGGAATTTCTAAGTCTTTCCTTCCGCATTTCACAGAGGAAGAAAAGAAGCTGGTGAGAGGTGCAGCAGATTTCTTTGCCTTGAATCATTTCACCACTAGACTGGTGATTCACGAGGCAAAGAATGACAGCAGATTTGACTCTGGCCAAGACATCTCTTTTCTCTTGGATGTCACACGGCTGTCTTCATCCAATGGACTGGCGGTAGTTCCGTATGGGATAAGGAGACTTCTAAACTGGATAAAGAAGAACTATGGAAACGTTCCAATTTACATTACAGCAAATGGAGTGGAAGACAAATATTCAGAAAACGATGAACTTAGAAAGCATTATTTACAGCAATACAACCAGCAACTATTACAAGGTAAGGATTGGGACAGCACTTTACAGTTTACTTCACAAGTTAAAAACATGGCATACCTTTTTTTTTGTAACATATGTGTATATCTGTTGGGACATGTAGGCACAGGAAAAATGATGCAGGGACTGGGCAGGGTCCGTGATCCAGGGAAGTGGCAGGGTCTGAGCAGGGAAATTCCAGAGTGGTATATCTGAAAGTGGTATTATTGTGCATGAGAGGGCATTCCACAGAGTGGGTGCAGCTCTAAGAAAGTCCTGCAATCATGAATGGGAGTGAATAATGAGTGTGGATGAGAGATGCAGATCTTGTGGAGAGCGAAGAGGTTGGGTTGGGAGATATTTTGAGATAAATGCTGAGATGTACGTTGGTGTAGTTTGGTTAATTCTCAATGTCATCATCTCCCTCATAAATCCCATATACAGTTATCTCTTCCATCAATACCTTATATCATCATCTACCCATCAATCCCCCTTTTTCTCACCTCCTCACAGCCCCCATTAACAGTCTCCCTCACCAGTCCCCCATACCATCATCTCCCCCAAATCATGATCTGCTCTTTCAATACCCCACATTATCTTCTCTCAATCACTCCCCTATAACTGCCCATATCATCTTCCCTACCAATCCCCTATATCCTCATCTATCCACCAATTCCCTAAACCCTTATCTCCCCAATCAGTTCCACCATTCTATCATCTTTCCTATCATGTTCCTATATCATTATGTTCCTCATAAATCCCCATATCATCTTCCCTATCAATCTCCCATCTCCTCATCCCCCAGGAATCCCCATATCATCATATTTCCTATCCATCCCTGATATCATCTTCCCCATTAGTCCCCCATACCATCATATTCCCCATTAGTCCAACATATTATCATCAATCCCCCAGATCTTCATCTCTAATCCCCATAGAATCATATTCCCATTAATCCAATACAATTTCATGTCTTCCATTGATCCACAGTATCCTCATATCCCAATTGGTCCTAAAATATTATCTCCTACATCAATACTGCATTTATCATGTCTCCCATTAATCCCCTATATTATCATATCCATCATCAATCCCCCACATAAATGTTCATATTGTTCATTTATATCTCATAAATCATATTAAGAAATAGTCCATATGCATCATCACCTTCTCAATCCCTCATGTCGCCATACTCTCCCTCTGTAATACATTCTGTTTATCATCATCTATATCTGCTGTGTGATGCTTTGTATACAGGGACAGTGCAAGGTCTCTTGGAACCCTAGGCAATACTTCAGCCTATCCCTCCACCCAACCCAAACATCAATACCAACTTTCAAGCCCCTCAGTAGAAAGTGCAGAGATGGCGTCTTAGAAGTTCAACAGCCACTGTCTGCATTAAGTTCAACAAGGATGCCTCCTTCAGAGACATTCTTAATTTTTTGATAGGCAGACGTGGGGGTGCCCCACAGATCCTGGCTCCCTAGACAGCTGCCTTATAGTAGGGCCATTTACCTCATGTACTACACCCTGTGCATCACTATCCTGGGCTCATCTATCTCTCTGAGTCATTGAGGTGAATGTGTAGCAATCAGAGGAGATAGTGCCATGGTGCACCACAGTAAACCCCAAAGATGGACCATGTGGCAGATAAGCACTCTGTCGGAGAATGTTCTGCTCTTTTAGGCGTCTGAGAGGTCTTCCTCTAATGTGGGAGTGTCAAGAGCATTCTGGGAGATTTAGGCAACTATTTACTCACTGGATATTAGGGAAACACTTGTGCTTTCATGATAGACATGCAATCACAGAACATTATAAAATCCCTAGTTACTGCTTACCCAATGTTCTTCACAAAAGTAAAATGAAGTTATGACTTACATTTTCCACAATAAAAATTACTCGCTATCAAATGTGCAAGTCACTAGGAAAGAAGGTAATACCTCAATATTAATAAATATTTCTATATTCTTTGTACTCGGAATGAGGATTGATATGTAATATTACTGACCCCACTCTATCTCATTCTCTTCCAGCCTACCTACAAGATGGCATCAACTTGAAAGGATACTATGCATTTAAGCTGACCGATAAAACCAAACCACAATATGGATTCTTCAACTCTGCCATGTACAACTTGAAACCGAAGGCTTCAGTGAGTACATACAGTGCAATCATTACGGCAAACGGCTTCCCATTGGATCACACAAGAAACTCCTGCAGGATGACGATTGCAGAGAACGTTTGTCCTTTTTGTACATACATCCAGCAGAGGAAGCCGCTCATCTTTTTCTGCCTTTGCCTTTTTACCACCGTCATTCTATTAATAACTGTTGCAGTCATAAGAAAGTACAAAAGGAAGCGGAGAAAACTGCGCCCGGTGAAACACCAGCACACAGCTTGTTTTCTAATGAAGAAGAAAGCCGGTTTCAGCCAGTGCTGAGGGCGACTGCACCTAACGCACTTTTCTCTTGTATTCACTCCATTTTCTCTGCGGAAGTCAAAGACTGATTCATCTATTCAATGTGTTCCTGAGCATGTTTACAAGAGCGACTGACACCCCCCTCTTTGGCTTGCCGTGTTATCTCAGTCCCACACATCACTGGCAAAGACACGTGATGTTCTCGTCATGAGTGCTTATAATTTAATTTATAAACTGCAGGTCTACTGTAATTATTTTGTTCATTATTTAAAAAAAGAAAGAAAAAGTCACTGTTCGGGGACGTTGCTTATTTAAAAAAATTTGCCCACTTACGACATTCCATTTTAACAGATTAGTAGCACTTTTTACAAAAACATTTATTTATATCAATAAAATGCTGCTAGTCTCTTCACTGGGAGTGACTCTGTTTTGAAGAAATGGGAGGGGGGCTTACCCTCATCTGTGGCTCTTCACTGCATGCCACGGAAGGTTGGTGACTATGGCTTCTCACTGGTCATGTAACTTAGAGAAACTTTAATGCCGCAGCTCAGAATAAAACTATCTAGACACGTCTTTGATACAGATACTTTTACTCTCAGAGGGGCTAATTCAGATGTGGACAGAGTAGCAGCAGCGATGGCTCTGTATGTAAATGCAGCAGGAGGCATTTATTACAAGTAGATGCCTCCTTCGACACCATTGGGTGTCTTGCGGCACCCATAGGGTCGTGCAAGCTGCCCGTCGCAGATGCTTGTAGGAGGCCTGGAAATCTATGCTCAATGACTGAGATACTTTCCTCTTCACTCCCCTTAAAGGGCAGAAATACGCCTTCGTTTTTACAAACGGAGGTTATCGCCGCCACTAAAAGGCATCAAACTGTCAATCACAGAAAGTCTCATGCTGGACTGCTTTCGACATTGCAGGACCCTTTCTTGCATTCACAGAATGGTTCCTGCACATGATACATGATAATTGGTACTTTGCGAGAAAAGCAGCAACTCAGTCCGCATCTGAATTACCCCCAGTCTCACAGCTCTTGCTAAGCTGTACCAGTCACAGGATGGATGAGCATTATGGGTAGTAGACCTATAGGTGATACTTACTACCCATGATGCTCAGCCAACCATTGACTGGGTGTCACAGAGGAGTAGCAGAATAGTGTAAGGAAATGCTGCGTCATCTTCAGATCTCTTTGTGAAGATGAGGGTTTTAAGGTAATGTCTGCCCTCAAAAATCTTTTTACAAAGCATTTTTCATCGCTCAGCCCAATTTTATTTTTTTAAAATGTTATTATATTGTACTTAAAAGATTCCGCATTATAACCAACACTTATTTGTATGTCAGCAATTGTTTTCAGCTGGAATGAGGTTGCAGTTGTCAGGAAAATCTCCAATCGGCTCTCCACCTTTACAGTTAGATGACAAGTAACTCAACGATGCAGCTGCATTTTCTAGACTGTAGGGGGTAATGTACTAAAGATCGATGTCGATCAGTTTTAGATCGATCAACATCAATGTTGTGTTTCACAGTCTAAGTTGCACATTAACTAACACACGATTCTTTACATCGGTCTTTAAAATCGACAGCAAAAAATCTTAAATTAAATGTGCGATTTAGACCCTGAAATACAACATTTACCCCTAATAGTAACATAATATTTAAAAAAACAACAAGAAGAAGGTCACAGATTAATATATTTTATTCTATAAATATGTCATGTGCGCTAAATATTGTGGGTATATGGGGGTTCACTCATATGTCTCTGTTTAACTACAGTTTTGAAATAATCTGGTTGAGTAAAATATAACATATCTCGGTGTGCATTAGTTTTTACTGTTTAATTGGTATTATTGAAGCTCCGAGTAGGCAGACCTGTCAGCAAGTAGGCGGGGCTTTTGATTCAGTTGGCAGGTGTCTGCATACAGTCGGCTTGCTTCACTTTCTGTGAAGACCAACACCATGCATGTCAGTGGTACACTTAATCATCTCTTCATTTCATATTCTGCAATACAACGGATTTTATGACGGTAAGGTCACTTTGCCTTTACAGAAAACACTAATCCGTGAGTGAACTCCCAAAGCTGTATATTGTGATTCACATCTGGTATTAAAATAAAGTGGATATGTGTCAGTGTATTTTGTCAGTGTGTCATGTATATTACTGTTACGATATTTTTAAGTCAAAGCTGTTCATCTAGTTGATGTACTGTGTGACGACCGTTGTGACCTCCCCTAAGTCTTTCTCATTAGCCTCAACTATTCTGTATAACTTTACAGTCTCTAGTTTGGATTATGTTTAGATCTGTAATATTATTTTTTGGACCCATATAAATTGCAGTTTTGGCCTTGTTTGGTCTAATGCGGGCCATACATCTACAACAGGCATGTCCAAACTGCGGCCCTCCAGCTGTTGTGAAACTACATATCCCAGCATGCCCTGACACAGTTTTGCTGTCAGAGAATGCTAAAGCTGGTTCAGGGCATGCTGGGATGTTTAGTTTCTCAACAGTTGGGGGGGGGCGCAGTTTGGACATGCCTGATCTACAAGCTGATTCTCTGTTCTGCTGAACCGCCATCATGGAAAAACAGCATGTTAAAATCCCTGGCTCGCTGATCCTGGGGCTGGTGAATTGAGGTGTTCCAACATGCCGGATTTCCCCCGATCTCCTGACCCAGGCATCGGCATAATAGGGAATTGCCCCAAGTTCTGCCTGACATATGGGCTCCATTAGTCAGCCAAACTAGCAGACAAAGGGGCTCATTTATCAACAAGTGATAAAACTCATTGTGAATGATAAAACTTGTTGCGTATGCTGTGATGTCCTTACCTGTTCTTTGCACGCCCGACTCCTGTCACTGAGCAGGATTTAGCACTTTGGTGTCGCCCCTTGTTGTGTGACACCCAACTGTGGCCCGCAACCCCCTAGTGACTTCACTGTGGGTATGATAAATGGTGTTCCAGCCAATCAGCTCCTAACTGTCATGTGTTCAGCTCCTAAATGTCATGTGACAGTTGGGAGCTAATTGGCTGGAACACCAGTTATTATACGCAATGAGTTTTAACTTTTATTATTCACAACGAGTTACATCACTTGTTGATAAATGAGCCCCTGCATTTGTTTTATATCAACTGCTTAGGACATTAGTACATGTGTTATTATTTCAAGCTCTGGGCCTACTAAAGTAAGAGGTAGGAGTCATTTTTATACATTATATACAAGAATAATTTTCTGATCCAGACATATTATTATGAAACACAATTTACGGACAAGAGCTACAATATAATTTTTTCTAATACAATCATTGGTTTTCATTAGCACAGAAGAAAATGATACAAAATATGATAATGGTTGGTTTTGCTGTGTAAATGATTGCCACTTTAACAATCCGGGCAGACTTGCAAAATGTCCTGCACAGCCTGCTATTCGCAGGCTATCACCTCCAAGATAACAAAATGATACAGCTTTATTTTGTGACCCCAAAATTAAATTTGGAGCCCCAAATCAACAGTGCCATATAAATGTGGAGCTTCAGAGATCATAGTGATTTTGCAATAAAAAAAAGGTAACAAAAAAAATCAGTCGAGGATAATGTGTTATATCTGGATGTTTGAATCAACCTAAAAGGTTTTTTTTGCCAGTTGTAGAATAGTGGCATACAAGATTCACATTATTACTATTACCATTCAAATGATTATGGATTTCTACATAATGAACAGCTATAATTTTACACAATAAACAGCAAAACAAAACAGATTTTGTGCAATGATATGTTAGTCAATCCAAAATTCAATTGGTGGTGATTTAGAAAGTACAAAAGCATGCTGAATTGAATTCCAAGGGTTCTGGCTATCTGTCTCTGACCTTCTCCTCAAGGGGTCTATTTATTAGGTCTTGGAGAGAGATAACGTGGAAATAGATAAACTACCAACCAATCAGCTCCTGTAATTTTTTTCAAACACAGCCTCTAACATAGCAGTTTGGAGCTGATTGGCTGGTACTTTGGGGTGTATTTACTAAGCCTTGGATGGAGATAAAGTGGATGGAGATAAAGTACCAGCCAATCAACTCCTAACTGTCATTTTTCAAACTCAGCCTGTGACATGACAGTTAGATGTTGATCGGCTGGTACTTTATCTCCCTCTATGTTATCTCCATCCAGGGGTGGATCCAGAAAAAAATGAAAGGGGGGGGCACCATGATAGGGGAACGGTAATAGTTATATTTACATGCACCTAAGGCACATGTGCTCCCAGATAAGGGGTGTGGTATCACAGGGGGCGTGGCCTCACAGAATACGCCATCAGGTAATGATTGGCTGGAGGAGCGCATCCTGGTTTATTGTCAATGTTTCACCCTGATGAAAAGGCTGATTGGGCCTTGAAATGTTGGTCACCTGTTCCATTAGTTATGGGAGCCTGGAAGGCACCCCAGCACAATATAATTATTATAGTCTTTAGTTGGTGGTGGCAGGTGCAGCATACCTTGTTTTGGGCACTGCAGTGAGACTCGGGCTGCAGGACATGAACTGCCCATCTTTGATTAGCAGAAGCAGCCAGCTGGATCTCCAACAAGCAGCATAAGACATCTGCAGGACAGCCCTGTCACAATCACACAGGCCGCCTTCTCAAAGCTGAGGCTGAGTGTGACTGCACCTAGCATGGTGGTAAAGGAAGTGGAGGAGGAAGTCCTGTGCGGTGCAGTGAGGGCTAATGAAGCCTTCTGCGCCGTCATAAGTAACATCTTACTTGATGCTGGCATTTGAACCCCGCGCCTGGGCTGGACTCTGGCCGGCTGGCAGTGGGGGAGGTAGGTTGCGGCGTGAGCAGGGCAGCTCCAGCCTTCCCATTGGTTACCACATGGACTTGCTGTTAGAGCCGTGGCGGGTCCTAGTGCCTGCTGGCTCTTTTATCAAATCTGACTGACAGAAATAGTAATAGTGCTGCTGCTGTTCTCCTTTTGAACAAAAGAAGAAGTCAGAATCGACAGGGGGGGGGCCACGGGCCCGAGTGCCCCCCCCTGGATCCGCCTATGTCTCCATCCAAGGCTTAGTAAATAGACCCCTTTATTTCTTGCCACTTTTTCACTCTCCAAGGCTTAGAACATCTTCCCTCCAGTCTCCTAGGGATTACATCAAATCAATAATCTTACAATTCCCTTCGGCATATAAGGGAAGAGAAGGAACATCAGAGGACCATCTGCTGGTATTTCAGAATTCCAGAATCACAATTATATAGTAACACTCATAACACCATACTGTAGATTTCCTTATTTCATACATGAACGCTGCCAGGGGTGGATTGGGAACAAAAAGATTGGAAAAATTGGATTGGAAAAATTTGTACTAGTGGCCCCACATGGGCAGCACCAGAGGTGTAAGGTCTAGCCATGGGCCGTGGCAGCAGCACCCTCCCCCCAAGACTTTCCAGATAGTGGGCATGTCCAGCATCAAGGGGGAAGTTAAAAAGAAATAAAATTAAATATTATAAGCACATTATATGATACACTTTCAGAATTTAGGAAACTATATAATTCTTTAGAAAGATATTTTCTTGCTTATTACACAAACCGTATCCCAATCACTGTTCACTCAATCTTATATGTCAGCCAAGCAGGCAGACAGAGCATACACTAGATCATCTGCAATCACAGGCTAAGTGGCAAAGTAATTTTCATATATACAAATTATTTTGCATCTTATTCATTATGTCTATAAAAAGGACACATGTCCTCAAACAAAACAGGCCCCACGGGTGTGTCGGCCCACCGGGAATCTTCCCTGTAGACCCTATGGCCAATCCACCTCTGGACGCTGCAGATAGTCTGTATACAGTAGTTGGGATTTCCAGGTCAGCCATTAAAAATATAACACACATGAAATACATGTGGCTTCAACTGCAGACAGGACAATGTTCCAGGTGACGAAGGAGAAATGTCATAGTGGGGGAAGTAATGCTCCCGCAAAAAGTGGTGTGGTTTAATTAATTTGGAGGTGTGGCTTAAACAGAGGAGGTTTACCAAGTAGAAACCATAGAGAATTCACAAGGGAATTACATGGGACCCATTGACCATACCAACAGAGCCAATAGGCTGACTGTGGTCTGACAGAAATGTAACGCAGTGTTAAATGGCCATGATTCGTGCTGATCTAATTTTGTGATTGGAGCAAATGTCTATATTCACCCAACTTTACAGTTAGGATTCTTGTTGGGTTTGTATCAACGGTAGAAAAGAAAACACATGTAAAGATGACGACATACACTGTACAATAATTGTTTCTCACACATTGACCGTATTCAATGATTTATTACAACTATCATTAATCAAAAAGAACTTTCAGAAATATATAATCATCCATTCCTTATATATGAAAGTATCATTCTGTTTGTAGGTAGATTGAAGTAGCAAAATTAGTTATTTTCTATTGCGTGTGCAATGTGTAAACACAAACTGTCCTGATTTTGGTGGGATAGCCCTCATTTGCGTGCTCTACAGGGCTGCAGAGACATCTCTACGGCCCCAGTGCTGGAGAAGGGCCTGACCAAAGTTAGGGGCATGGCCATCCCATTTTATTAAATTACTACCTGAGAAGACTTTTCCAAGCCGCCTCAAAGCCTAGCGGTGGAGTTGCATCATCTCCATGGCTGGCTGGTGCCCCAATAATGACCCCAGTGTGATAGTTCCCCCTTCTCTCGATGCTTTTGGTGCTCCGTCCTGAATTTCTGATCAGTACAGCTTTGTCCCATGGGTCAGAAAGTTAGGAGGTATGTCCAGTTCACTGCTAGTCTGCATAATCTCACCTGGGAGACCCAGGTTCTTTTTTGCTTGCTACATAATACATAAGGCATACTTCCTTATTTGGGAGAATCCAAAATTTTAAGCAGCTCTCCTGGCCACCCAGGATAGAAGGCTGACATCACTCACTTGATGATGCAATTTGCAGTGAACTGCCATATCATGGCCCCACCCACCACGGCGTAATTTTGGAATCACGCCATTCTATAGCAACTGCAGGGCTGCAATGATGTGACTCACAATGCAGCGCCCCTCATATTTCCCACGAGGACCACCTCCTCTGTAGGGATGGCCATCGACCATCGATGATTCGAAATAATCACTGGTCTATGACCGATGGTAACTACTTTTACCAT
This sequence comes from Pseudophryne corroboree, assembly GCF_028390025.1. Taxonomy (NCBI): domain Eukaryota; kingdom Metazoa; phylum Chordata; class Amphibia; order Anura; family Myobatrachidae; genus Pseudophryne; species Pseudophryne corroboree. The sequence continues at coordinate 1,118,051,655 of NC_086444.1, forward strand.
CGATGGGGGAGAACCAGATGGTTTCCCACCATCGATGGTAAAGAGCTATCAAATATTTTTTTATTTTTTCTCCAGGGTGTCAGGGACACAGAGCATAGCTCCGCCCCCTGACAACCACAAAGCCATGCCCCCGGGTCCTGATTGGTCCATGGCTAGCTCAATACTAAAGTAATGGTTTCCCACCATCTAGGTTATCCACCGATGGTACCATCGATGGTAACCATCGATGTATAACCCACCGATGGCCATCCCTTCTCCTCTGGGATGTCCCAGAAGCATACTTGCCTACTTATTGGCTGCAGAGGAGGATGCGGTCTGGGGGGGCTGGAGACGCAATTGTGTCATTGTAGCCCCGCCCACTGCTTTGCAATGCCCACATTACCGGCATGGGGAGGGTGCTACAGTGGCGCGATTTAGAGTGAATCGCGTCATCGTTCCAGGGGGGTGGGCAGATAAAAGAAGGGTGGGGGCGATGGGTACAGGGATGCGAGAGACTTCCCTGGGGTGCCTCACAATTTTCAGGAGTTTTCTGGCTATTCCGAGTATGCCCAGAAGGCTGCATGAAAACATCAGCAAGTATGAAAAGAGGCAATGGGGTAGATTTACTAAAGCGTCTAAACATGAAATGTGGTAGTGGTGACAACCAATCAGATTCTAGCTATCATTTCTCTGTTGCATCCATACACAAAACCAACAAAACCACTACAGGTTGAGTATCCCTTATCCAAAATACTTGGGACCGTAAGAATTTTGGATATCGGATTTTTCCGTATTTTGGAATAATTGCATACCATAATGAGTTATCATGGCGATGGGACCCAAGTCTAAGCACAGAATACATTTGTTTTATATACACCTTATACACACAGCCTGAAGGTCATTTTAGCCAATATATTTAATAACTTTGTGCATTAAACAAAGTGTGTGTACATTCACACAATTCATTTATGTTTCATATACACCTTATACACACAGCCTGAAGGTCATTTAATACAATATTTTAATAACTTTGTGTATTAAACAAATTTGTGTACATTGAGCTATCAGAAAACAAAGGTTTCACTATTTCACTCTCACTAAAAAAAATCCGTAATTCGGAATATTCCGTATTTCGGAATATTTGGATATGGGATACTCAACCTGTACTTATCTGTTTTACAAGCTTTAGTAAATCCACCCAGATATGTAATAAAGCAAAAAAATATAGTTCATAGGAGCTGGTGACAGGCCAGATTTACATTTTTGATAAAGAGTAAAAAAAATATTATGGTAAAAAATATTTTAATATTTTCATGTTGTATTTTGTGTATATGAACTGTATACATTTTTTATTGCAACAAAAATAGTTTTGTAACGTATAATTCAATTTACGATGTATAAACAATGCTGTTCTGCCACACAATTTGTAATGTGATAAACATTACTGATTTTGAGCAAAAAAAAAAGACAGAATTAACGTCACTTTTTTAATGAAAAATTACAATTTGTGTTTAACTAGCCGATTTTAAAACAAAATGACTTTAAAATCTATTTTGCAGGAAATAAATTTTATAATTGCAAAATCTAGAGTTTAAGCACCTGGAGTATTTTTATTTTTTTTTGAGTTGCATTGGGTTTTTAGTGACATAAAAACTAACTGCATGAAGGTTAATGTTTAATTATGGAGACAACGGCCAATATTTACTAAAAAATCGAGTTTGTCCGATTTGTGTGTTTTTTTTCAAAGGCCCAATCCGGGAATTCACTAAGCACAAATCTCGGCAGTGTCTGGTCTATTCGTAATGGATTTAACGGCAAAGTTCTGAAATACGAATAAATAGACCATCGGTCAAACGTGGCTGTTATTTCATACAATACAGGTATTCACTATTCATTCGTATTTGGGTGTTAGTCTCTGAGTGCTCAAGTGCGGGTCTATTTTATTGCGAATCGTTAAAAAAAGCAGCAAAAAAATAGACCTGCTTTTTCCAGTCGAGTTTGGATAACCATGCACGGATCAGTGAGATCTGTGCATGGTTATCTATGGGAAAGGGTGTGTTTAGTGTAAAAACAGAAAAAAAAATTGCGTGGGGTCCCCCCTCCTAAGCACAACCAGCCTCGGGCTCTTTGAGCCGGTCCTGGTTGACAAAATATGAGTAAAAAAATGACAGGGGTTCCCCCATATTTCATCAACCAGCACTGGGCTCTGCGCCTGGTCCTGGTTCAAAAAATACGGGGGACAAAAAGCGTAGGGGTCCCCCGTATTTCTTAAACCAGCACCGGGCTCCACTAGCCAGGTACATAATGCCACAGCCGGGGGACACTTTTATTGTGGTCCCGGCGGCCCTGGCATTACATACCCAACTAGTCACCCCTGGCCGGGGTACCCTGGAGGAGTGGGAACCCCTTAAATCAAGGGGTCCCCCCCTCCAGCCACCCAAGGACCAGGGGTGAAGCCCGAGGCTGTCCCCCCAATCCAAGGGCGGCGGATGGGGGGCTGATAGCCTTGTGTAAAAAATGAGAATATTGTTTTTAGTAGCAGTACTATAAGTCCCAGCAAGCCTCCCCCACAAGCTGGTACTTGGAGAACCACAAGTACCAGCATGCGGTAGAAAACCGGGCCCGCTGGTACCTGTAGTACTACTACTAAAAAAATACCCAACAAAAAACAGGACACACACACCGTGACAGTATAAGTTTATTACATACATGCACGCACACCTCCAAACATACATACTTACCTATGTTCACACGAGGCTCGGTCCTCTTCTCCATGTAGAATCCTCGGGGTACCTGTGAAAAAAATTATACTCACATAATCCAGTGTTGCTTGTCTTCTTTGTATAATCCATGTACTTGGCAAAACAAAAAAACGGAAACCCGACCACGCACTGAAAGGGGTCCCATGTTTATACATGGGACCCCTTTCCCCGACTGCCAGGACCCCCCCTGACTCCTGTCAAAGAGGGTCCCTTCAGCCAATCAGGGAGCGCCACGTCGTGGCACTCTCCTGATTGGCTGTGTGCTCCTGTAGTGTCTGTGAGGCTGCACACGGCAGAGATACAATGTAGCGCCTATGCGCTCCATTGTATCCAATGGTGGGAACTTTCCGGTCAGCGGTTGACCGAAAGTAACCTCACCGCTGACCGCACACTACAGGAGCACACAGCCAATCAGGAGAGTGCCACGACGTGCGGTTTTCCACCGCATGCTGGTACTTGTGGTTCTCCAAGTACCAGCTTGCGGGGGAGGCTTGCTGGGACTTATAGTACTGCTACTAAAAACAATGGGGGTAATTCCAAGTTGATCGCAGCAGGAAATTTTTTAGCAGTTGGGCAAAACCATGTGCACTGCAGGGGGGGGGGCAGATATAACATCTGCAGAGAGAGTTAGATTTGGGTGGGTTATTTTGTTTCTGTGCAGGGTAAATACTGACTGCTTTATTTTTACACTGCAATTTAGATTGCAGATTGAACTCACCACACCCAAATCTATCTCTCTCTGCACATGTTATATCTGCCTCCCCTGCAGTGCACATGGTTTTGCCCAACTGCTAAAAAATTTCCTGCTGCGATCAACTTGGAATTACCCCCAATATTCTCATTTTTTACACAAGGCTATCAGCCCCCCATCCGCTGTCCTTGGATGGGGGGGACAGCCTCGGGCTTCACCCCTGGCCCTTGGGTGGCTGGAGGGGGGGACCTCTTGATTTAAGGGGTTCCCACTCCTCCAGGGTACCCCGGCCAGGGGTGACTAGTTGGGTATGTAATGACAGGGCGCAGGGACCACAATAAAAGTGTCCCCCGGCTGTGGCATTATGTACCTGGCTAGTGGAGCCCGGTGCTGGTTTAAGAAAAACGGGGGACCCCTACGCTTTTTGTCCCCCGTATTTTTTGAAGCAGGACCAGGATTTTTTTAACACTTTAAACAGCTTCTTAAGGTACACAATGAAGCCCTGCACGGATCTCACAGATCCGGCCGGGATTCCTTGTGTTTGTCAGGCAGTGTTTTACTCATCACTCCCGTAAAACACTGCCTGACATTACGAATCACATCGACATCGGAAAATACGAATTTGGAAAAATCGGCAGCTTAGTGAATGATCGTATCAGAATTCAAAAAGTTGCAGTAAAATGCACCCGATACCATTCGAGTTCAAACACCCTTAAAAACGGCAAAAACATGAATCTTTGTAAATATACCCCAACATGTGAGGCAAGTGGTTAAGCCAATGGTTCTCAAACTGTGTACCTTGGCGGGACAGTTGCAGGGGTGCCTCAGGTTGGTGCTCCAGGGCCAATTGAAACTATTTATTGTCAATGTAGTAGGCAAAACTAGTGCTTTTAACCTAAAGATGACATATAAACATAATTTACTTAATTTAATATTTTTTTTCAATAAGAAACTTATGGCCTAGGGGCAGGGCCATAACTAGGTGTGGGAAAATGGTGCTATGCACACAGCGCAGTTGCTCTGTGGGCGCACCATCCACATCCACCACCACTGGCCGCCACCAAAGTTTTGCTCCCTGCTATAATATATAATACTAGTGTTGCACCCGGCTCCTCCTATGCCGGACGCATTGCTCCTAATACATGACCGCTTGCACTCCCAGGAAGAGGACGCCGATGGGTGAGTGCACTGCTCACTTCCTGCCTAATGTGTAAAAAAAAAGGGACTATGCTACCTATGTGTAAAAAAGGGGAACTATGCTACCTATGCTGCTAAAAGTGTAAAAAAGGGGAACTATGGGGGTCATTCTGAGTTGATCGCTAGCTGCCGTTGTTCACAGCGCAGCGATCAGGCTAAAAATCGTAATTTCTGTGCATGCGTATGCACTGCAATGCGCACGCGCAACGTACGGGTACAAAGTCCTTTGTGGTTGTGCACAGATTCTAGCGAAGTTTTCAGTCGCACTGACGGCCGCAATAAGATTGACAGGAAGGGCGAGTTTCTATGTGTCAACTGACCGTTTTCAGGGAGTGTTTGCAAAAACGCAGGCGTGTCTGAAAAAACGCAGGTGTGACTCGGAGTTCGCTGGGCGTGTGTATGACGTCAAATCCGGACACGAATTGGCTGAAGTGATCGCAAGCGCTGAGTAGGTTCTGAGCTACTCAGAAACTGCACAAACTCTTTTTGCTGAGCGCAGCTGCACGTGTTCACACTTCTGCAAAGCGAAAATACACTCCCCCGTGGGCGGCGACTATGCGTTTGCACGGCTGCTAAAAACAGCTAGCGAGCGATCAACTCGGAATGACCCCCCATGCTGCTTAAGGTGTAAAAAACGGGACTATGCTGCCTAATGTGTAAAAAAGGTGGACTATGCTGCTTAATGTATAAAAAGGGGGACTATGCTGCCTAATGTGTAAAACGGGGGACTATGCCGCCTAATGTGTAAAAAATGGGACTCTGCTGCTGTAATGTGTAAAAAGGGGGACTCTGCCTCCCTAATGTGTAAAAAAGGGGGACTCTGCCTGCCTAATGTGTGAAAAAGGGGGACTCTGCCTGCCGTGATTGTAAAAGGGGACTCTGCCTGCCGTAATGTGTAAAAAGGGGGTCTCTGCCTGCCGTAATGTGTAAAAGGCGGGACTCTGCTTCTGTTATGTGTAAAAGGGAGCTCTGCCTGCAGTGTGTAAAAAGGGGAATCTACCTGCCGTACTGTATAAAAAGGGGACTATGCTGGCGTAATGTGTAAAAAGGAGGACTATGCTGGCGTAATGTGTAAAAAGGGGGACTCTGCCTGCTGTAATGTGTTAAAGGGGACTCTACCTGCCGTAATATGTAAAAGGGGACACTACCTTCCGTAATGGGGAGCTATGTGGACACGCCCCTTCCCGATGAAGCCACGCCCCTATATTTTCTGTGCACAACTACGGTGCACGTTGGCCTTGTTTTGTATATGGGGGGGCGATTCTGTTTCTTGCACACACCGCTAAAATGGCTAGTTACGGCACTGCCTAGGGGAAATTCTGATACTCTAGGACGCCGTGATTCAATAAAGTTTTGGAACCCCTGGGTTAAGCCATACTTGCCAACTCTCCCGGAAGTTGCAGGAAACTCACGATTTTTCATGGAGTCCCCTGAACCCACGGAAGAATGTCTGGATCTCCTGCATTCCTAATGAAGTGGGCAGGATGGGGAGATAATACCGGTAATCGTGGCTCTGTACAGAGGCAATATGGCTAAAATCTGGGCCTAATGACGTGAGCGCTCGTACCACCCCATTTTATGACCAGCAGCGTCTCTTCTCTGCGCTTTTCCCCAGAGAGTACACACAAAATATTGGCAAGTATGCCTTAAGCATGGGCCTCTACCACTGCCTTCCCATATCAATCAATGAGTGATAAATTTCACTGTGAGTGATAAACTGCACCGGCCAATCTGCTCCTAACTGTCATTTTTCAAACACAGCCTGTGACATGGAAGTTAGGAGCTGATTGGCTGGTGCAGTTTATCACTCACAGTGAAATTTATCACTCATTGATAAATAAGGGCATAAATGTCCAGTCTGACACTGCATAACGGTCTATGTAATAGCGTGCAATTTCCATGAGCCAGTGTGATTAAGCCTATAGATTTAAAGCATCAATCATTTAAAAGGCACAACCTTCATTTCTTTTGCCTGGTAAAGACTAGAGATGTGCACTTGAAATTTTTCGGGTTTTGTGTTTTGGTTTTGGGTTCGGTTCTGCGGCCGTGTTTTGGGTTTGACCGCGTTTTGGCAAAACCTCACCGAATTTTTTTTTGTCGGATTCGGGTGTGTTTTGGATTCGGGTGTTTTTTTCAAAAAACACTAAAAAACAGCTTAAATCATAGAATTTGGGGGTCATTTTGATACCAAAGTATTATTAACCTCAAAAACCATAATTTCCACTCATTTTCAGTCTATTCTGAATACCTCAGAATATTATTTTTAGTCCTAAAATTTGCACCGAGGTCGCTGGATGACTAAGCTAAGCGACCCTAGTGGCCGACACAAACACCTGGCCCATCTAGGAGTGGCACTGCAGTGTCACGCAGGATGGCCCTTCCAAAAAACACTCCCCAAACAGCACATGACGCAAAGAAAAAAAGAGGCGCAATGAGGTAGCTGTGTGAGTAAGCTAAGCGACCCTAGTGGCCGACACAAACACCTGGCCCATCTAGGAGTGGCACTGCAGTGTCACGCAGGATGGCCCTTCCAAAAAACACTCCCCAAACAGCACATGACGCAAAGAAAAAAAGAGGCGCAATGAGGTAGCTGTGTGAGTAAGCTAAGCGACCCTAGTGGCCGACACAAACACCTGGCCCATCTAGGAGTGGCACTGCAGTGTCACGCAGGATGGCCCTTCCAAAAAACACTCCCCAAACAGCACATGACGCAAAGAAAAAAAGAGGCGCAATGAGGTAGCTGTGTGAGTAAGATAAGCGACCCTAGTGGCCGACACAAACACCTGGCCCATCTAGGAGTGGCACTGCAGTGTCACGCAGGATGGCCCTTCCAAAAAACACTCCCCAAACAGCACATGACGCAAAGAAAAAAAGAGGCGCAATGAGGTAGCTGTGTGAGTAAGCTAAGCGACCCTAGTGGCCGACACAAACACCTGGCCCATCTAGGAGTGGCACTGCAGTGTCACGCAGGATGGCCCTTCCAAAAAACACTCCCCAAACAGCACATGACGCAAAGAAAAAAAGAGGCGCAATGAGGTAGCTGTGTGAGTAAGCTAAGCGACCCTAGTGGCCGACACAAACACCTGGCCCATCTAGGAGTGGCACTGCAGTGTCACGCAGGATGGCCCTTCCAAAAAACACTCCCCAAACAGCACATGACGCAAAGAAAAATTAAAGAAAAAAGAGGTGCAAGATGGAATTGTCCTTGGGCCCTCCCACCCACCCTTATGTTGTATAAACAGGACATGCACACTTTAACCAACCCATCATTTCAGTGACAGGGTCTGCCACACGACTGTGACTGAAATGACGGGTTGGTTTGGACCCCCACCAAAAAAGAAGCAATTAATCTCTCCTTGCACAAACTGGCTCTACAGAGGCAAGATGTCCACCTCATCATCATCCTCCGATATATCACCGTGTACATCCCCCTCCTCACAGATTATCAATTCGTCCCCACTGGAATCCACCATCTCAGCTCCCTGTGTACTTTGTGGAGGCAATTGCTGCTGGTCAATGTCTCCACGGAGGAATTGATTATAATTAATTTTAATGAACATCATCTTCTCCACATTTTCTGGAAGTAACCTCGTACGCCGATTGCTGACAAGGTGAGCGGCGGCACTAAACACTCTTTCGGAGTACACACTTGTGGGAGGGCAACTTAGGTAGAATAAAGCCAGTTTGTGCAAGGGCCTCCAAATTGCCTCTTTTTCCTGCCAGTATAAGTACGGACTGTCTGACGTGCCTACTTGGATGCGGTCACTCATATAATCCTCCACCATTCTTTCAATGGGGAGAGAATCATATGCAGTGACAGTAGACGACATGTCCGTAATCGTTGTCAGGTCCTTCAGTCCGGACCAGATGTCAGCATCAGCAGTCGCTCCAGACTGCCCTGCATCACCGCCAGCGGGTGGGCTCGGAATTCTGAGCCTTTTCCTCGCACCCCCAGTTGCGGGAGAATGTGAAGGAGGAGATGCTGACAGGTCGCGTTCCGCTTGACTTGACAATTTTCTCACCAGCAGGTCTTTGAACCCCAGCAGACTTGTGTCTGCCGGAAAGAGAGATCCAAGGTAGGTTTTAAATCTAGGATCGAGCACGGTGGCCAAAATGTAGTGATCTGATTTCAACAGATTGACCACCCGTGAATCCTTGTTAAGCGAATTAAGGGCTCCATCCACAAGTCCCACATGCCTAGCGGAATCGCTCCGTGTTAGCTCCTCCTTCAATGTCTCCAGCTTCTTCTGCAAAAGCCTGATGAGGGGAATGACCTGACTCAGGCTGGCAGTGTCTGAACTGACTTCACGTGTGGCAAGTTCAAAGGGCAGCAGAACCTTGCACAACGTTGAAATCATTCTCCACTGCGCTTGAGACCGGTGCATTCCACCTCCTATATCGTGCTGAATTGTATAGGCTTGAATGGCCTTTTGCTGCTCCTCCAACCTCTGAAGCATATATAGGGTTGAATTCCACCTCGTTACCACTTCTTGCTTCAGATGATGGCAGGGCAGGTTCAGGCGTTTTTGGTGTTGCTCCAGTCTTCTGTACGTGGTGCCTGTACGCCGAAAGTGTCCCGCAATTCTTCTGGCCACCGACAGCATCTCTTGCACGCCCCTGTCGTTTTTAAAAAAATTCTGCACCACCAAATTCAAGGTATGTGCAAAACATGGGACGTGCTGGAATTTGCCCATATTTAATGCACACACAATATTGCTGGCGTTGTCCGATGCCACAAATCCACAGGAGAGTCCAATTGGGGTAAGCCATTCCGCGATGATCTTCCTCAGTTGCCGTAAGCGGTTTTCAGCTGTGTGCGTATTCTGGAAACCGGTGATACAAAGCGTAGCCTGCCTAGGAAAGAGTTGGCGTTTGCGAGATGCTGCTACTGGTGCCGCCGCTGCTGTTCTTGCGGCGGGAGTCCATACATCTACCCAGTGGCCTGTCACAGTCATATTTGGTGTTTTGGATTTTACATGCTCTGTACTATGACATTGGGCATCGGCCTTGACAGACGACGTTGCTGGCATTTCATCGTCTCGGCCATGACTAGTGGCAGCAGCTTCAGCACGAGGTGGAAGTCGATCTTGATCTTTCCCTAATTTTGGAACCTCAACATTTTTGTTCTCCATATTTTAATAGGCACAACTAAAAGGCACCTCAGGTAAACAATGGAGATGGATGGATACTAGTATACTTATGGATGGACGAGCGACTGCCGACACAGAGGTAGCTACAGCCGTGGACTACCGTACTGTGTCTGCTGCTAATATAGGCTGGATGATAATGAGATAAAATTAAAAAATATATATATATATCACACTAGTACTGCAGCCGGACAGGTATATATTATGTAATGACGGACCTGCTGGACACTGTCTGTCAGACTCAGCACTGCAGACTCCTAAAGTAAGCTACTAGTATCAAGAAGATAGAAAAAAAAAATAAACCACGGGTAGGTGGTATACAATTATGGATGGACGAGCGACTGCCGACACAGAGGTAGCTACAGCCGTGGACTACCGTACTGTGTCTGCTGCTAATATAGACTGGATGATAATGAGATAAAATTAAAATATATATATATATATATATCACACTAGTACTGCAGCCGGACAGGTATATATTATGTAATGACGGACCTGCTGGACACTGTCTGTCAGCACTGCAGACTCCTAAAGTAAGCTACTAGTATCAAGAAGATAGAAAATAAAAATAAACCACGGGTAGGTGGTATACAATTATGGATGGACGAGCGACTGCCGACACAGAGGTAGCTACAGCCGTGGACTACCGTACTGTGTCTGCTGCTAATATAGACTGGATGATAATGAGATAAAATTAAAATATATATATATATATCACACTAGTACTGCAGCCGGACAGGTATATATTATGTAATGACGGACCTGCTGGACACTGTCTGTCAGACTCAGCACTGCAGACTCCTAAAGTAAACTACTAGTATCAAGAAGATAGAAAAAAAAAATAAACCACGGGTAGGTGGTATACAATTATGGATGGACGAGCGACTGCCGACACAGAGGTAGCTACAACCGTGGACTACCGTACTGTGTCTGCTGCTAATATAGACTGGATGATAATGAGATAAAATTAAAATATATATATATATATCACACTAGTACTGCAGCCGGACAGGTATATATTATGTAATGATGGACCTGCTGGACACTGTCTGTCAGACTCAGCACTGCAGACTCCTAAAGTAAGCTACTAGTATCAAGAAGATAGGAAAAAAAAAATAAACCACGGGTAGGTGGTATACAATTATGGATGGACGAGCGACTGCCGACACAGAGGTAGCTACAGCCGTGGACTACCGTACTGTGTCTGCTGCTAATATAGACTGGATGATAATGAGATAAAATTAAAATATATATATATATATCACACTAGTACTGCAGCCGGACAGGTATATATTATGTAATGACGGACCTGCTGGACACTGTCTGTCAGCACTGCAGACTCCTAAAGTAAGCTACTAGTATCAAGAAGATAGAAAATAAAAATAAACCACGGGTAGGTGGTATACAATTATGGATGGACGAGCGACTGCCGACACAGAGGTAGCTACAGCCGTGGACTACCGTACTGTGTCTGCTGCTAATATAGACTGGATGATAATGAGATAAAATTAAAATATATATATATATATCACACTAGTACTGCAGCCGGACAGGTATATATTATGTAATGACGGACCTGCTGGACACTGTCTGTCAGCACTGCAGACTCCTAAAGTAAGCTACTAGTATCAAGAAGATAGAAAATAAAAATAAACCACGGGTAGGTGGTATACAATTATGGATGGACGAGCGACTGCCGACACAGAGGTAGCTACAGCCGTGAACTACCTTACTGTGTCTGCTGCTAATATAGACTGGATGATAATGAGATAAAATTAAAATATATATATATATATATCACACTAGTACTGCAGCCGGACAGGTATATATTATGTAATGACGGGCCTGCTGGACACTGTCTGTCAGACTCAGCACTGCAGACTCCTAAAGTAAGCTACTAGTATCAAGAAGATAGAAAAAAAAAATAAACCACGGGTAGGTGGTATACAATTATGGATGGACGAGCGACTGCCGACACAGAGGTAGCTACAACCGTGGACTACCGTACTGTGTCTGCTGCTAATATAGACTGGATGATAATGAGATAAAATTAAAATATATATATATATATATCACACTAGTACTGCAGCCGGACAGGTATATATTATGTAATGATGGACCTGCTGGACACTGTCTGTCAGACTCAGCACTGCAGACTCCTAAAGTAAGCTACTAGTATCAAGAAGATAGAAAAAAAAAAATAAACCACGGGTAGGTGGTATACAATTATGGATGGACGAGCGACTGCCGACACAGAGGTAGCTACAGCCGTGGACTACCGTACTGTGTCTGCTGCTAATATAGACTGGATGATAATGAGATAAAATTAAAATATATATATATATATATCACACTAGTACTGCAGCCGGACAGGTATATATTATGTAATGACGGACCTGCTGGACACTGTCTGTCAGCACTGCAGACTCCTAAAGTAAGCTACTAGTATCAAGAAGATAGAAAATAAAAATAAACCACGGGTAGGTGGTATACAATTATGGATGGACGAGCGACTGCCGACACAGAGGTAGCTACAGCCGTGGACTACCGTACTGTGTCTGCTGCTAATATAGACTGGATGATAATGAGATAAAATTAAAATATATATATATATATATCACACTAGTACTGCAGCCGGACAGGTATATATTATGTAATGACGGACCTGCTGGACACTGTCTGTCAGCACTGCAGACTCCTAAAGTAAGCTACTAGTATCAAGAAGATAGAAAATAAAAATAAACCACGGGTAGGTGGTATACAATTATGGATGGACGAGCGACTGCCGACACAGAGGTAGCTACAGCCGTCAACTACCTTACTGTGTCTGCTGCTAATATAGACTGGATGATAATGAGATAAAATTAAAATATATATATATATATATATATCACACTAGTACTGCAGCCGGACAGGTATATATTATGTAATGACGGGCCTGCTGGACACTGTCTGTCAGACTCAGCACTGCAGACTCCTAAAGTAAGCTACTAGTATCAAGAAGATAGAAAAAAAAAATAAACCACGGGTAGGTGGTATACAATTATGGATGGACGAGCGACTGCCGACACAGAGGTAGCTACAGCCGTGGACTACCGTACTGTGTCTGCTGCTAATATAGACTGGATGATAATGAGATAAAATTAAAATATATATATATATATATCACACTAGTACTGCAGCCGGACAGGTATATATTATGTAATGACGGACCTGCTGGACACTGTCTGTCAGCACTGCAGACTCCTAAAGTAAGCTACTAGTATCAAGAAGATAGAAGAAAAAAAAAAAACACGGGTAGGTGGTATACAATTATGGATGGACGAGCGACTGCCGACACAGAGGTAGCTACAGCCGTGGACTACCGTACTGTGTCTGCTGCTAATATAGACTGGATGATAATGAGATAAAATTAAAATATATATATATATATCACACTAGTACTGCAGCCGGACAGGTATATATTATGTAATGACGGACCTGCTGGACACTGTCTGTCAGCACTGCAGACTCCTAAAGTAAGCTACTAGTATCAAGAAGATAGAAAATAAAAATAAACCACGGGTAGGTGGTATACAATTATGGATGGACGAGCGACTGCCGACACAGAGGTAGCTACAGCCGTGGACTACCGTACTGTGTCTGCTGCTAATATAGACTGGATGATAATGAGATAAAATTAAAATATATATATATATATCACACTAGTACTGCAGCCGGACAGGTATATATTATGTAATGACGGACCTGCTGGACACTGTCTGTCAGCACTGCAGACTCCTAAAGTAAGCTACTAGTATCAAGAAGATAGAAAATAAAAATAAACCACGGGTAGGTGGTATACAATTATGGATGGACGAGCGACTGCCGACACAGAGGTAGCTACAGCCGTGAACTACCGTACTGTGTCTGCTGCTAATATAGACTGGATGATAATGAGATAAAATTAAAATATATATATATATATCACACTAGTACTGCAGCCGGACAGGTATATATTATGTAATGACGGACCTGCTGGACACTGTCTGTCAGACTCAGCACTGCAGACTCCTAAAGTAAGCTACTAGTATCAAGAAGATAGAAAAAAAAAATAAACCACGGGTAGGTGGTGTCACAACTGAGGGCCTGAGTTGACGGGAGGCAACCTCAGTTGTAGGGGCTGAGATGTAACGGAACCTGGGAGGTTGTATCAGACCCCTAGACATGTAAGTAACATGTAGAATAACTGCCCGAAGGCGTGACCACGACAACCAGGATAAAAGTCAATGATGTTTATTATGACAAACTCCGTAACACAGCAGAAAATAAGAAAACATAAAAGTCAGCAGGGCAATAATACAGTTCCTGGGTACTACAGGGTGGCAAGGGCCACAGGCACTGGTAGTGTGAGACAGTTCTAATAATCTTCTAGTTGGAAAGTCCTTACCAGGCCTGACTGTAGCAATGGAGAGAACCCAGGATCGTACCAGCTGGTGTTCCAGGAAAGGCTGGGCTGCAGAAGATAAAACGGCTGCTGTGGATACTGGCTGGAACCAGACTGTTGTTGGTACGGAGTGGATACTGGCTGGAACCAGTTAAATAATAAACAAACTTGAGAGCGATGAAATAATAATACCGGTGGAGAGTGGTAAACTGCAGAAAGGACACCGGCCCTTTAAGGGAAGCTGTACACTGCTGGAAGCTGGGCTGGAAGCAGGTGATTGACTTGAGAGCGATGAAATAATAATACCGGTGGAGAGTGGTAAACTGCAGAAAGGACACCGGCCCTTTAAGGGAAGCTGTACACTGCTGGAAGCTCGGCTGGAAGCAGGTGATTGCTGTAGCTGGAAACAGGTGAGTCCAGAATGGATCGGAGAGTCAGGCTACACCGCAGATGGAATGCTGGTGCGGGTCTCTATAGCAGAAGTCTGGAGACAGGAGCTGGAACCTGGAAGACAACCACAGGAGAGAGACAAACTGGAACTAGGTTAGACAACCAAAGCACTGACGCCTTCCTTGTTCAGGCACAGCTTACTTATACCTGCAGCAAGGAAGGGGTTGGCTAGGCAATTATGCAAATCAACAATACAGACAGCAGATTGGTGGAAATGATCAGATGACAAAAACCAAGATGGCTGCGCCCATGCAGACACTTGGAGGGAAGTTTGGTTTGTAATCCATGTGAGAATTGAAACAGTAATGGCGACGCCGGCCACAGGAGACAGGAGACGCCAGACTGACAAGCGCACATTTAACCACGCGGGCACAGCGGAGGCCGCAGCTGATGAAATCACCACTCTGACATTCTGCATGTGGAAACTCAGAAACAGCGGGATCCGGTCCTGGAATGCTGAGCCAGCCTTAGGAGGCATCTGAAGGGTAAGTAATGGCGTCCAGATACCCGGATCGTGACAGCACCCCCCCCTTTAGGAGTGGCCCCAGGACACTTCTTAGGCTTTAAAGGAAACTTTGCGTGGAAATTTCGGACCAAGGCAGGAGCATGGACGTCTGAGGCATTGGTCCAAGAGCGTTCTTCAGGACCATAGCCCTTCCAGTCAATGAGGTATTGTAACTGACCGTAACGGAAACGTGAGTCCAAAATCTTGGCCACCTCGTACTCGACTCCCCGTTGAGTCTGAACTTTGGGAGCTGGAGGAAGTGCGGAATGAAACCGATTCAGGATCAGCGGTTTCAACAAAGAAACATGAAATGTCCTGGGTATTTTCAAGAAGGATGGTAACTGTAACCTGTAGGCAACAGGATTGATGACTTGTTCAATCTTGAAGGGTCCGATGTAGCGAGGTGCAAATTTCATGCTGGGAACTCTCAACCTCAAATTCTTCGTGGACAACCACACACGATCACCCACCTTGAGAGCAGGAACCGCTCTACGCTTCCTATCGGCAAACTTTTTATACCTGAATGAGGCTTTAAGCAGGGCTGCGCGGACGTTCTTCCAGTTATTTGAAAACTGACGCAAGGTGACATCCACTGCTGGAACAGAAGTTGCGGGAAGCGGTTGGAATTCTGGGACTTTAGGGTGGAATCCATAATTAATGAAGAATGGTGTAGAAGAAGATGAGGAATGGTATTGATTGTTGTGGCTGAACTCGGCCCAAGGAAGGAGTTGAACCCAGTCATCTTGAGAGGAAGACACATATATACGGAGGAAGGCCTCCAAGTCCTGATTCACCCTCTCGGTTTGACCATTGGTCTGAGGATGGTAAGCCGTGGAAAACTTTAACTTGACTTGGAGGGCTTGACACAAACTTCGCCAAAATTTGGCTACAAATTGTACTCCACGATCCGAGATGATCTCTTCAGGAAGACCGTGAAGTCGGAAGATCTCTTGTATAAACACTTGAGCCAACTTGGAAGCTGACGGAAGACCGGTGAGAGGGATGAAATGTGCCATCTTGGTGAACCGGTCAACTACCACCCAGATGGTATTAAACTTGTTGCAGATAGGTAGATCGGAAACAAAGTCCATCGACAAATGGGTCCAAGGTCGACGGGGAACAGATAATGGAACCAGTTGCCCCGCAGGCGACTGGCGGGAGACTTTGTGTTGGGCACACTTTGGGCAGGAGGCAATAAATTCCATAACGTCCTTCTTCAGAGTTGGCCACCAGTAGGACCTAGAAATAAATTCAAGGGTTTTCTGAATGCCTGTATGTCCAGCAAAACGGGAAGCATGGGCCCAATGCATGAGCTTCTTCCTTAGAACTGGCTTAACAAAACTTTTCCCTGGTGGAGGCGTAGAGTCCATCCCTACCGTGGAGAATGCCAACGGATTAATAATAGGATGCTTGTCTGCAGACTCGGACTCATTTTCTTGCTCCCATGAGCGGGAAAGGGCATCGGCCTTACGATTCTGAGAACCCGGACAGAACTGGAGTTTAAAGTCAAATCTGGAAAAGAAAAGTGCCCATCTGGCCTGACGAGGGTTGAGACATTGTGCGCCTTTGAGATATAAAAGATTTTTGTGGTCGGTAAGTATGGTGATTGAGTGGGAAGCTCCCTCCAACAGGTATCTCCACTCCTCCAGAGCGAGCTTGATGGCTAGCAACTCCTGATCGCCAATGGCATAGTTGCGCTCAGCTGGGGAGAACTTCCGGGAGAAGAAACTGCAAGGATGTAGATGTCCATCTTTGGCCCTCTGGGATAACACTGCTCCTACTCCAACGGAGGAGGCATCTACCTCTAAGATAAAAGGAGAGTCGGTGTCAGGCTGTTTCAGAACTGGTGCAGAGATGAACCGTTGCTTCAGAAGGTGAAAGGCCTGTGTAGCTTCCTCGGACCACTTGGACGGATTAGCACCTTTCTTGGTTAATGCAGTGATAGGCGCCACAATGGTGGAAAAGTCTCGTATAAATTTTCTATAATAATTGGCGAACCCTAAGAACCTCTGGACCCCTTTGAGGCTTAAGGGTATAGGCCAATTCTGGATTGCTTGGAGTTTCTCAGGATCCATCTCTAGTCCGGAACCGGACACAATGTAACCTAGAAACGGAATGGTTTTAACTTCAAACACACACTTCTCCAATTTACAATAGAGGTGATTGACACGGAGACGGGAAAGAACCTCTTTTACCCAGAAACGATGATCTTCGAGATTATTAGCAAAGATGAGGATGTCGTCTAGATAAACCACGACATGGCGGTACAAGATGTCCCTGAAGATCTCATTCACGAAGTGCTGGAAGACTGCTGGAGCGTTGCTCAATCCGAAGGGCATGACGAGGTACTCATAATGTCCGTCACGGGTGTTAAAGGCGGTCTTCCACTCGTCACCCTCACGGATTCGGATGAGATTGTAGGCACCCCTCAAGTCCAGCTTTGTGAAAATGGTTGCACCACTAACTCTATCAAAGAGCTCAGTAATCAGGGGTAAAGGGTATCGGTTCTTGACGGTAATGTCGTTCAGACCCCTGTAGTCGATGCACGGACGCAGACCACCGTCTTTCTTCTTAACGAAGAAGAAGCCTGCGCCGGCTGGAGAAGAAGATGGTCGGATGAAACCCTTCGCCAGGTTCTCTTTGATGTACTCTTCCATGGAGTGTGTCTCGGGCAGAGACAACGGATAAGTTCGGCCTCGCGGTGGAACCTTCCCTGGAATGAGGTCGATTGGGCAGTCCCATTCTCTATGAGGAGGAAGGATATCAGCAGAGGCTTTACTGAACACATCCGTGAAGTCTTGATATGGAGGAGGCGGAACATCAGTTGACCTGGGGAAGGAAGAACAAACAGGAAGAACTTTGGCTAAACAAGTCTCAGCACAGGAGGGACCCCATGCCAGTATTTGCGTAGTCGTCCAGTCAATTGATGGGTTGTGGAGACGGAGCCATGGAAGGCCTAAAACCACTGGATGTGTGGCTCTTGGAATCACTAAAAAAAGAAATATACTCAGAATGAAGAACTCCCACTCTCAGACGAACTGGAAGAGTCCTTAAGGAAATGACTGCGTCAAAAATCTTGCTGCCATCCACGGCAGTCAAAGAGATGGACGAGGACAGTCTCTCGGTGGGTAGGGACCACCGTTTAACATAAACTTCGGTTATGAAATTCCCAGCTGCTCCGGAATCAAGGAGGGCAATGACGTTCCTGTAACGTTGAGCAATTTGGAGCGACACTGGGAGGTTACAGTCATGAGGAGATGGAGAGGAGATCATCACTCCTAGCCGGCCCTCTCCTTGGCGAGCTAGGATCTGGAGTCCCGGACGTTTGGGACAGGCATTGATAGTGTGCGACGGAGCTGCACAGTAGAGACAGAGAGACTCAGAGAGACGTTTTCGGCGCTCAGCAGGAGATAGACGGGAACGACTAATTTGCATAGGCTCATCCTTGGATGGAGATGGTTGACGAGAAGGAGGAGCAGAAGATTTAGGAGTAGATGATCTTCCTCGCTCGGTTGCTCTCTCTCTAAAACGTAGATCAACCTTCGTGCAAAGAGAAATTAGCTCATCCAACTTAGAGGGCAAGTCTCTGGTAGCTAACTCATCCTTGATGCGTTCTGATAAGCCATGCCAGAATGCAGCATACAGGGCCTCGTCGTTCCATGCCAGTTCGGATGCCAGGATTTTAAACTGTATAAGATACTGTCCCACGGTACGTGTTCCCTGGCGTAAACGAAGAATCTCAGATGAAGCAGATGTTATCCGGCCTGGCTCGTCGAAGATGCGCCTGAATGTAGCTACAAAGTCAGTATAGGAGGATAGCAGGGGATCAGACTTCTCCCATAAAGGTGATGCCCAGTCAAGGGCTGAGCCACTGAGAAGGGAGATGATATAGGCAATTTTGGTACGGTCACTGAAGAAATTGCCAGGTAGAAGCTCAAAGTGGATTTCACATTGATTGAGAAATCCCCTGCAGAACCTTGGAGATCCATCAAATTTTGCTGGCGTTGGAAGATGAAGATGTGGACTGGAAATGGGTAAGGTGGGTGGGGTTACAGCTGGTGTCACTGTAGTGGACGCACCGGACGTGCCAGGTCCACGGAGGGTCGTTTGAATCCCATCCAGCCGTGTGGAGAGATCCTGGAGACAGCGGATGATGTGGCCCTGTGCAGCCTCCTGATGTTCAAGTCGGGCTGCCAGTTCTTGCATCGGCCTGGCCGCTTGATCCTGGTCTCCGGCTGGATTCATTAGGTCAGTGCTTACTGTCACAACTGAGGGCCTGAGTTGACGGGAGGCAACCTCAGTTGTAGGGGCTGAGATGTAACGGAACCTGGGAGGTTGTATCAGACCCCTAGACATGTAAGTAACATGTAGAATAACTGCCCGAAGGCGTGACCACGACAACCAGGATAAAAGTCAATGATGTTTATTATGACAAACTCCGTAACACAGCAGAAAATAAGAAAACATAAAAGTCAGCAGGGCAATAATACAGTTCCTGGGTACTACAGGGTGGCAAGGGCCACAGGCACTGGTAGTGTGAGACAGTTCTAATAATCTTCTAGTTGGAAAGTCCTTACCAGGCCTGACTGTAGCAATGGAGAGAACCCAGGATCGTACCAGCTGGTGTTCCAGGAAAGGCTGGGCTGCAGAAGATAAAACGGCTGCTGTGGATACTGGCTGGAACCAGACTGTTGTTGGTACGGAGTGGATACTGGCTGGAACCAGTTAAATAATAAACAAACTTGAGAGCGATGAAATAATAATACCGGTGGAGAGTGGTAAACTGCAGAAAGGACACCGGCCCTTTAAGGGAAGCTGTACACTGCTGGAAGCTGGGCTGGAAGCAGGTGATTGACTTGAGAGCGATGAAATAATAATACCGGTGGAGAGTGGTAAACTGCAGAAAGGACACCGGCCCTTTAAGGGAAGCTGTACACTGCTGGAAGCTCGGCTGGAAGCAGGTGATTGCTGTAGCTGGAAACAGGTGAGTCCAGAATGGATCGGAGAGTCAGGCTACACCGCAGATGGAATGCTGGTGCGGGTCTCTATAGCAGAAGTCTGGAGACAGGAGCTGGAACCTGGAAGACAACCACAGGAGAGAGACAAACTGGAACTAGGTTAGACAACCAAAGCACTGACGCCTTCCTTGTTCAGGCACAGCTTACTTATACCTGCAGCAAGGAAGGGGTTGGCTAGGCAATTATGCAAATCAACAATACAGACAGCAGATTGGTGGAAATGATCAGATGACAAAAACCAAGATGGCTGCGCCCATGCAGACACTTGGAGGGAAGTTTGGTTTGTAATCCATGTGAGAATTGAAACAGTAATGGCGACGCCGGCCACAGGAGACAGGAGACGCCAGACTGACAAGCGCACATTTAACCACGCGGGCACAGCGGAGGCCGCAGCTGATGAAATCACCACTCTGACATTCTGCATGTGGAAACTCAGAAACAGCGGGATCCGGTCCTGGAATGCTGAGCCAGCCTTAGGAGGCATCTGAAGGGTAAGTAATGGCGTCCAGATACCCGGATCGTGACAGGTGGTATACAATTATGGATGGACGAGCGACTGCCGACACAGAGGTAGCTACAGCCGTGGACTACCGTACTGTGTCTGCTGCTAATATAGACTGGATGATAATGAGATAAAATTAAAAAATATATATATATATCACACTAGTACTGCAGCCGGACAGGTATATATTATGTAATGACGGACCTGCTGGACACTGTCTGCAGAATGCGTTTATAAAAACACCACACGACGAGTGTTTAACTTTTTCAGGCAGACAATCACAATATACTGGTGGTCAGCAGACAATCACAATACTGGTGGTCAGTGGTCACTGGTCAGTCACACTGGCAGTGGCACTCTGGCAGCAAAAGTGTGCACTGTACTTAAAATATGTACTCCTGCTATAACTGCTCCCCAGTCTCCCCCACAATTAAGCTGTGTGAGCAGTGAGCACTCAGCAGTCAGATAATGATATACAGTATATGATGCAGCACACTGGGCTGAGCACAGATATGGTATGTGTGACTGTGTCACACTGTGTATCGTTTTTTTTCAGGCAGAGAACGGATTCATTAAACTGGTGGCACTGGTCACTGCCACTGGTCACACTATCAGCAGCAAGTAGTACTCCTCCTATATTATGCTCCCCAAAATTTGTTACTCTCTCTCTCTCTAGTACTATTAGTCACTCTAAACGGAGAGGACGCCAGCCACGTCCTCTCCCTATCAATCTCAATGCACGTGTGAAAAATGGCGGCGACGCGCGGCTCCTTATATAGAATCCGAGTCTCGCGATAGAATCCGAGCCTCGCGAGAATCCGACAGCGGGATGATGACGTTCGGGCGCGCTCGGGTTAACCGAGCAAGGCGGGAGGATCCGAGCCTGCTCGGCCCCGTGTAAAAAAAGCTGAAGTTCGGCGGGTTCGGATTCAGAGAAACCGAACCCGCTCATCTCTAGTAAAGACCCCATTTTATATGGTTTGTGGCTGCTCTGGGGCTCAGAAAACACCACATGTGAGGTATATTTGTGACTTTGTGACTTTTAATATATTGAGATCAGTAAATGCTTCAACAACATTCTAGAAATAAGTGAGGTTACCAGAGCAGTGACTGTAATATAAATCTAATAGCTGTGACATTTACATAGCTGTGATAACCTTCCCAGGTCATGTCATCTGATAACACTGCCTACTGGTAGCAGGCACACTGCAAACTGGGGAGATAAAATAGGCCCCTGTGGCAGTGCACAAGGCAGTGATGTTGTAAGTGGGGACGGTGGGGTACTGAATCTCCTCTTCATCTGCCAGTCACAAGAGATTCCATATGCAGCAAATAATCCATTGTTGTGACCCATTAGAACACAGCAGGAATGAATGCTGCATGCTGATCACATAGTGGGACAGCTGTGTCTGTGCTGCGTCATGTCATTAGGAGATTCATTAAGAACAAGACATGCATATCAGCCACATGAATTCTCCGTTGATTGGGTCGTAAATTTCTCAGGTTGACATTTGGCATTCCAGGGGAGTTGCATGACCCAGTGACATTCCACAGATAAGCAAGGCTCAAGATAACATTGTTTTTAGTTCTGTGAGGATTTTAAAACAAAAGGTGGGCAGCTAATAATATATGTAGCATGGTATCATGTATGGTAAATCATTCCTGAGGTGGCTGAAGCGAATGAGCAGCAATTCGTTACATTTGTACATTGTTATGGCAGTCCTGCAGGATTTAAAGGGTTTTTTTTTTTTTTTTTTTTAGATTTTGCCAGTTTAAATCCTGTGGTAAAAATCACAGAAAATGATCAGTGTGCAATGTGTACGCCGTGCTTGGGCACAATGCTGCAAGTGCCGCCTGAGTTGCAGGCTGGGACACGTCCCACAAACTGTCCCGACACACCTGCATTTTAGCCGCTACTCTCCATTACCTCCCCAAACGGTCCCTGACAGTCACCGTCGGACGATAATTTCTCAACTACTACTTTGGTAGGCAGTACGGATAGTGTAATGGTTAGCATTACTGCCTCGCAGTACTGAGGTTATAGGATTGATTCCCACCATGGTCCTAACTGTGTGTAGTTTGTATATTCTCTCCGTGCTTGCGTGGGGGTACTCTGGTTTCCTCCCACAATCCAAAAATATACTAGTAGGTTAATTGGCTCCTGACCATAAAATAAATAAATAAAAAATAACAATCCTAGGGATAAATTTACTAAGGTGGGAGTTTTTTTTAGAACTGGTGATGTTACCCATAGCAACCAATCAGATTCTACTTAACATTTATCTAGCTGCTTTTAGAAGATAATAGATAGAATCTGATTGGTTGCTATGGGCAACATCACCATTTCTACAAAACTCCCACCTTAGTAAATGTACCCCCTAGTGTGTATATGTATATTCTCCTATACTTTTGTAGGTTTCCTACCAAAATCCCAAAATATACTGATAGGTTAATTGGCTCCCAACAAAAACGAACCCTAGTATGTGCATGTCATGTGTGTCTGTGGCAGATGGGCCAAGTGGTTCTTATTCTGCAGACAAATTCTCTGTTTCTATGCTAGAAAATAAATCAGGTTTGCATACAACTATGAATCAGGTGCATTGGTGGCACTGACAAATTTAGCAAATCTACCCCCAAATCTCTTTTTGTTACTCTGTTTTTAATCATAAAGTACTGCGGAATACAAGGGAGGATTTAGGGGTCAAGATTTCCGTAGGCAGAACAGTAATCGCCCCCCCCCCCCCCCCCCCCCTCCTTTCCTCAATTTTATCATTTTCATTGTTTGGTTATAATTTCATGATTGCCAATTGAATATTGCCAAGAAGTGGTGCCCATAGGCACTGGCCTAAAGGGAGATTCATCACTGGTGGAATAAGGGCCTGAGGGGTCTATTTACTAAGCCTTGGATGGAGATAAAGTCGCTGGAGATAAAGTACCAGCCAATCAGCTACTAACTGCTATGCCACAGGCTGTGTTTGAAAAATGACGGTTAGGAGCTGATTGGCTGGTACTTTAACTCCAGCGACTTTGGGCCTAATTCAGTGCCAGACCCGATCGCTACTGTGCATTTTCGTACAGCGGGCGATTGGGTCTGAACTGCGTATGCACCGCAATGTGCAGGTGCGTCGGTCCGCAGCGCCGGGGAGTGCCGGGCATTGAAGGGATGGTGCGAACAAAGTTATTGCACGGGCGATCGCAAGCTGACTGACAAGAAGAGGCCGTTTGTGGGTGGCAACTGACCATTTTAGAGGAGTGTCCTCTTTCCAAATCCAGGTGTTTGGAAAGAGGGTTTCTGACGTCAGCTCCGGCCCCGATCATCGCAGCAGCTGAGTAAGTTCTGAGCTGTGCAGAGACTGGTTGTTTTGTTTGCGCAGCTCTCTTCTCATGCGATCGCACCCCTGCACAGCGATTCCCCCTTTTGATATGCTCAAAAGCAGAATGTGCAGATTATAAATGACAGTACAGTTCCTTAGGTGCAGTGGTAACAGGTTACTGTAGCAATGCTGTGAATACGAGATGGAATAGACCCGGAGATGGTAAGTCTGTTAGCCAACAGCTAACCACTGTATAGATGACTGTACTAATACTGACCTGCAGATGACACACTGGAAGCTGGGGATGATGATAATGTATGGAGGTTGAGGTGAGCACTGAAGAACTGCCGGGGATGCCGAGTGGAACCGGCCCAGATGGTAAGGTGCCATGGAACTCATCGATGACGACAGAGTTCGATGGGGAGAGCGCCGATGGTGAACTTTGGTTAGATGTTGGAATACCTATGGTGGATGGAAGCAATGCTGGAACACCACTGAGAGCTGGAATCGATACTGGAACACCGCTAGGAGCTGGAAGCGATACTGGAACACCACTGAGAGCTAGAAGCCGGTGAAGAATCACTGTAGGTCACAGAGAGCGATGTAGGTATACCGATAAGAGCTGGAAATGATACTGGAACACAGCTGGAAGCAATGCTGGAACACCGCTGAGAGCTGGAAGCCGGTGAGGAATCACTGCAGATCACAGGGAGCAATGTAGGAACACTGCTGGAGTCAGGCAGCACCGCAAGGTGGAAACTGGTGCAGGAACATCCACAGACAGGAAAGACATCCACACTGGGTTTGACAACGAAAGCACTGACAATTAGTCAGCCTTGATGCAGGATATTTATACCAGCTGGGAAGCAGGTATTGGCTGAGCAATCAGGGAGAGACCAGAGTGCAGCGGATAGGCTATGGAGAATCATGATGAGGCCAAACATGGCTGGAGGGAAAGTCTGTTTGTATCAGCATGTGGACACCTGTAGTAATGGCGGTGGAGGCCGCAGAGGACAGTAGGCGCCATCCACTGGAACAGAAGGAACATGCTGGTTAGTCGCCATGACAGCGCTGCCAGGATCGCTGAGGGGATGCTGTGCAGCACACTGCACGCAGACAGCGCAGGTCGAAGCCAGGCTTGGAGCAAAGAGACAGTCTCAGAAGGCACTTAGAAGGTAAATAAGTGTGTCTGATTACCCGGATCGTGACAGTAGTGCTCTGATTTCAACAGATTGACCACCCTTGAGTCCTGGCTAAGCGAATGAAGGGCTCCATCCACAAGTCCCACATACTTAGCGGAATCTCTCCATCTTAGCTCCTCCTTGAATTTCTCCAGATGCTTTTACAAAAGCCTGATGAGGGGAATGACCTGACTCAAGCTGGCAGTGTCTGAACTGACTTCACGTCTGGCAAGTTCGAAGGGTTGGAGAACCTCGCACAACACGGAAATCTTTCTCCACTGCGCTTGAGTCAGGTGCATTCCCCCTCCTTTGCCTTTATCGTAGGTGGATGTATAGGCTTGAATGGCCTTTTGCTGCTCCTCCATCCTCTGAAGCATATAGAGTGTTGAATTTCACCTTGTTACCACCTCTTGCTTCAGGTGATGGCGGGGCAGGTTCAGGAGTGTTTGCTGGCGATCCAGTCTTCGGCACGCAGTGGCTGAATGTCAAAAGTGGCCCGCAATTTTTTGGGCCACCGACAGCATCTCCTGCATGCCCTGTCATTTTTCAAAAAATTCTGTACCACCAAATTAATTGTATATGCAAAACATGGGACATGCTGGAATTTGCCCAGATGTAATGCATGCACAATACTGGTGGCGTTGTCCGATATCACAAATCCCCAGGAGAGTCTAAGTGGGGTAAGCCATTGTTCGATGATATCCCTCAGTTTCCGTAAGAGGTTGTCAGCGGTGTGCCTCTAAAAGAAACCGGTGATACACAGTGTAGCCTGCCTAGGAACGAGCTGGCATTTGTGAGATGCTGCTACTGGTGCTGCTGCTGTTGTTGTTGCTGCGGGAGACAATACATTTACCCAGTGGGCTGTCACAGTCATGTAGTCCTTAATTTGCCCTGCTCCACTTGTCCACATGTCTGTGGTGGTCAAGTGGACACTGGGTACAACCGCATTTTTCAGGACACTGAGGACACTTTTCTTAATGTACAGTCAGGAAATCACTTTCCTAGTGAAGTGGAATCTAGATGGGATTTAGTACCAGGGACACACTACCTCCATCAATTGTCTAAATCCCACTATACGAATGGCGGATACCAGATGCACGTCTAACACCAACATTGCTGTCAAGGCCTCAGTTATCCGCTTTGCAACAGGATGACTACTGTCATATTTCATCTTCCTCGCAAAGGACTGTTGGACAGTCAATTGCTTAGTTGAAGTAGTACAAGTGGTCTTCTGACTTCCCCTCTGGGATGACAATTGACTCCCAGCAGCAACAACAGCATCAGCAGCAGCAGCAGCAGTAGGCGTACCATTTAAGGATCCTCCTCCGGAGGATTAGGAGAGGACCCGTCAGTCTTGCCAGTGACATGGCCTGCAGGACTACTGATGTTCCTGACTGAGGAGGAAGTTGACGTTGAGGGAGTTGGTGGTGTGGCTTTCAGGAGCTTGGGTACAAGAGAAAGAAGGGATTTAGGTGTCAACGGACTGCTTACGCTCTTACCCAAAGTTTCTGAACTTGACAATGACTTCTGATGAATGCACTGCAGGTGACGTATAAGGGAGGATGTTCCTAGGTGGTTAACGTCCTTACCTTATTTATTACAGATTGACAAAGGCAACAAACGGCTTGACACCTGTTGTCCAGATTTGTGGCAAAATAATTCCACACCGAAGAGGTGGCTTTTTTGGTATTTTGCCCAGGCATGACAATGGGCTTATTCATCCCACTGATAACAACTGTCTCCCCCAGTGCCTGATTTAAACAAACCACATCACCATCAAAATCCTCCTCGTCAACTTCCTCCTCAGCGCCAGCAACACCCATATCCTCATCACAATAGATAAAGGGCTTATGCTAATAAACCATGGTGTGCCTAGGCGCAGCAGAGAAGCCAAGATGATTGTGGCTCCATCTGCACTTCAACATCTTCAATTTGAATATCAGAAACACTTTCCAGCACCTGCAGAGGGCGTGCAAATGGTGGAAGGAGCCACCTCTTCCCATCCAGTGTTGGGAAGGTCAGGCATTGCAACCGCCGGCGCCGACACACTTGGACTCTTCTTGGGGATTTGTGATACCATCTAAGAATGCACAGTTCTTTGCTGTGCTTTTGCCAGCTTAACTCTTTTAATTTTTCTAATGGGAGGATGAGGGCTTCCATCGTCATGTAAAGCTGAACCACTAGTCATGAACATAGGCCAGGGCCTTAGCCGTTCCTTGCCACTCCGTGTCGTAAATCCCTTGGACTTATGTACCCCATGACTTATATGGCAGTACCGCTGGACTTATATGGCAGTACCCCTGGACTTATACGGCAGAACCACTGGACTTATACGGCAGAACCACTGGACTTATACGGCAGCACCACTGGACTGGACTTATACGGCAGTACCCCTGGACTTATACGGCCGTACCGCTGGACTTATACGGCAGTACCCCTGGACTTATACGGCAGTACCCCTGGACTTATACGGCAGTACCCCTGGACTTATATGGCAGGACCACTTACTTATATGGCAGCGCCACTGGATTGGACTTATACGGCAGTACCCCTGGACTTATACGGCAGTACCCCTGGACTTATACGGCAGGACCGCTGGACTTATACGGCAGTACACCTGGAATTATACGGCAGCACCACTGGACTTATACGGCAGCACCACTGGACAGGACTTATAAGGCAGTAGCCCATGACTTACACAGCAGTACCGCTGGACTTATACAGCAGTACCCCATGACTTATACGGAAGGACCCCATGTCTTATATGGCAGTACTGCTGGACTTATACGGCAGCATCACTGGACTGGACTTATACGGCAGCACCACTGGACTGGACTTATACGTCAGTACCCTGGACTTATACGGCAGCACCACTGGACTTAAATGGCAGCACCACTGGACTGGACTTATACAGCAGTCCCGCTGGACTTATATGGCAGTACCCCTGGACTTATACGGTAGTACCGCTGGACTTGTATGGCAGTACCCCTGGACTAGACTTATACGGCAGCACCACTGGACTGGACTTATATGGCAATACCCCATGACTTATATGGCAGTACTACTGGACTGGACTAATACAGCAGTACCCCTGGACTTATACGGCAGTACCCCTGGACTTATACGGCAGTATAAGTATGCTGTATGAGGTATGCTGTATAAGTCCAGGGGGACTTATGCAGCAGTACTGCTGGACTTATACGACAGCACCACAGGACTGGACTTATACGGCAGCACCACTGGACTGGACTTATATGGCAGCACCCCTGGACTTATACGGCAGTACCGCTGGACTGGACTTATATGGCAGCACCACTGGACTGGACTTATACGGCAGTACCCCTGGACTTATATGGCAGCATCACTGGACTGGACTTATACAGCAGTACCCCTTGACTTATACGGCAGTACCGCTGGACTTATACGGCAGTACCTCTGGACTTATACGGCAGCAACACTGAACTGGACTTATACAGCAGTACCCCTGGACTTATATGGCAGTACCGCTGGACTTATATGGCAGTACCGCTGGACTTATACGGCAGCAACACTGGACTGGACTTATACAGCAGTACCACTGGACTTATACATCAGTACCCCAGGACTTATACGGCAGTACCGCTGGACTTATATGACAGAACCCCTGGACTTATACGGCAGTACCCCTGGACTTATACGGCAGTACTTCTGGACTTATACGGCAGTACCGCTGGACTTATTACGCAGTATTCTGGATTTATACGGCAGCACCACTAGACTGGACTTATACGGCAGCACCATTGGACTTATGGCAGCACAGGATACCACCACTGGAGTGACTGGACTGATGCAGCACAAGACAGCACCACTGGACTGGACTTATACGGCAGCACTCCATGACTTATACGGCAGTACTGCTGGACTTATATGGCAGCACCACTGGACTGGACTCATACGGCAGCACCACTGGACTAGACTTATACGGCAGCACCACTGGACTGGACTCATACAGCAGCACCACTGGATATACGGCAGCACAAGAAACTACAACTGGATTGCTGAGCACATGACAGCACTACTGGACTGGACTTATACGGCAGCACTGGACTTATGGCAGCACAGGACACTACCACTGTGACTGGACTGATGCAGCACAAGACACCACCACTGGACTGATGCAGCACAAGACAGCACCACTGGAATGATACAAAAGAGCAGGTCTCTACCCCACGCGCCATGCCACTTTCCCGCACAGACACTGAGGAGACACGTCCTCTCGGTACACTCTCCAGGACTGGAGTGAAAATGGCGGCGACGCGCGGCTCCTTATACGTAATCCAAAACCCGCGAGAATCCAACAGCGGGATGATGACATTTTGCCTCATTCTGGTTTCCGAGTCTGTCAGGAAAACCCGAGCCGGAATCGAATCCGGACTCGGAGAGTGAAGTTCGGGGGGTTCAGTTCTCAGGGAACCGAACCTGCTCGTCTCTAGCAACAATGGGTAACATCTAGTGCTCAAGTAGGTCTATGGCTACGCAGACTGTCCGCGGCAGTAGCGATGCAGGCGCCATGTTTCTCTGCGTACATGATTGCAGCTGACGTCAGATACACGCCCTGAAAATGGTCATGACACTCCTGCGTTTTTGCTGCCACTCCCTGGTACCACCCCCAAATGGTCCCTTCCTGTCAATCACTCTGAAAAGAAATCCTTGCTGCGAGCGGGATCGCAAAGGCACCTTTACACATGCGCAGTGCGATCGCAGCACAATCTGCCGATATGCTCAGTTGCGAAAACTTCGACATAGTGGCATTAGGCCCTAAATACTGCTATATAAATAATTCAGCACATTGGAGTTAGGAAATAACATGAATGGGGCTAGGATTTTCCTTTCCAGTTGAGAGTTAAACATTTGCACTTTGTTAGTGAATAACCTCCAATGTATAGCTAAATTCTCTAAATATTTTACTATATGGGACAAAGGGTAGAATGCATATAGCAGAGTTAATTCATATACCAAAAAAATACACAGAGTAATAAACTAGGACTCACTAATGTTAAACTGGGCATGCGCTATACAATTATCTGGCAGATAATCTGCCAGATCTGGCTGGTTGACAGTACCTTAACTAGACAATATAACGCTGTGTGCAAGAAAAAGCGCTGGCACCCCCCCTCCATATACGAAACTGGGGCATGGCTTCATGAGGATGGGGCGTGGCCACAAAATAATACCAATTAATAATATAGTCTCCATTATTCAAATTACACCGTGCAGTAGTACTACTTACACACATTACACCAGGTAGAGCCCCTTTTACTCATTACGGCAGGTAGAGTCCCACTTTTACACAGTACAGGAGGCAGAGTCCATTTTTTATACATTACGGCAGGCAGAGTCCCCCTTTTTTACACATTACAACAGGCAGAGTCCCCCTTATTTTACACATTACAGCAGGAGACTCCCCCTTTTTAAAATTACAGCAGGAGGGTCCCCTTTTTTACACATTAGGATGGTAGAGTCCCCCTTTTTATACATTAGGCAGCAGAGTCCACCTTTTTACACATTACGGCAGGCAGAGTCCCCTTTTTTTACACATTATGGCAGCAGAGTTCCCTTTTTTTACACATTAGGCAGGCAGTGTCCCCCTTTTTACACATTAGGAAGGCAGAGTCCCCCTTTTTTACACATTAGGCAGGCAGAGTCCCTCTTTTTACACATTAGGCAGGAGAAGAGGGAGAGAGAGAGACAGCCAGGGACAGTCGCCTTTCAGCATGCTCCTCTCCACCAGCACCCCAGCACTGTGTCACCTGCAGGACAGACAGGAACTCCCTCATCTGCTCCAAGTCCAGAGCGCTCTTCTCCTCCAAAGCAGCGGCTGGGTGAAAGGGTCACTGACATCCTCCACAGCTGGATGAATATCTAAGAACAGGGGGTCTGCTTCCAGGCCAGCGCTGCACTCATCTCTCTCGCAGGGTCCAACATCGGAAGCTGCAGGACAATGACCAGGGGGCGCCGGAGGAGCAGGGACAGAACAGTGGCGGCAGCAGCAGCAGAGAGTGCACAGAGTGGAGGAGGAGCTTCTGTCCTCTCCCTGCTCCGTGTGCTCCTCCAGCAGCCTACCTTTACTTCAGCAGGCAGCGTCCAATTTTCGCCGCCTGCCGCAACTCCTCTTTCACGCCACTGCGGTAGCGGCCGGGCACCTTTTCCATCTGGGCTGTGCTGCCAGCGGTTCTGCGTCCATAGTGCATGTGCGCTGTGTGCAAGGCACCGCTGGCACACACCTAGTTATGGCCCTGGGTTAGAATCAAAACCTGGTAATCGATGAGAGTAAAAGACAATCGACCATTTGCTCCCAAACACTGGAAAACGGACAAAAACTGGAAAAAAACAGACATATTGGTTAAACAGATTTTGTCCATTTTCCAGTATTTGGGAGCAAATGGTCAATTGTCATTTGATCGCAACCATTACAGATTTTCATTCAAACCAGCCAGATCTGCTAGATTATCTGGTTATTTGGCAACGAGACTGATTGATATTTATTTATTTATGTTCCTCTACCAGCCAATTATATTGTTTTATTGATGCGACCAGGGTCAGTGGTGATATCACTGGTTTCAATACAATAACGCCTATCTCCTATTGTGACATTGTGCCACACGAAAATCTAGGTGTGGCATTGTTTTCTTTTCTTTTATTGTTGATTATTTATGTGCATATGTCCATGTCTGTGTCTAGTTTTGTGCTATAATATTTTAACCTTAAATAATAAAAGTTATATTTTAGGTAATAACAATTTTCAATGAGTGCCCCCCAAAAAACGAGTTTCTTTTTTCTTTCTTGTTACAGATTATCTGCCAGGTAATTGTAAAGTGCATGGCCAGCTTTAGTAGCATCATAACTGGGTGGCACACATGGGTAGTGCGCATCCAGATACACTGGCACCTACCTACAGTAATAAGAACATCTTTCTGGCATAAATTGCAATTTTTTTTGGTAGTAATGCAGAAGTAATGAATATATCAGCAGCTAACAGTATGGCAGGTACTGCTACACAAATCATTATATTGCAAGCTAGCATGCCATATGAGACTGTGCCAGGAAATGAGCAATTATTGTAAATGACTGACTCCCCCTAGGATTTTTTATTGCCAATTAAAGTTTTTACACAACTTCCTTTTTCCATGAGCCTAAAAGATGGTTGCTATGCTCCTGGCAGAATGTACACTCTGTCGCCTGGTCTGCAGATCACCTTGTCACCTTCTAATCCTGATACCATGGAAACAGCAACGTATCATGGAAAAAAGACTAAATATGGTAGATGAGTAAAAATGGCCTATAATCTGAAGAATGATGGTTCTAATAAGTGTTACCAAAGTGTTTGTGAGATGCCCTGTAGCTGAGAGAATTCTCCTCCATATACAACATTTGATTGGATTAAATGGAATTGTTTTCTAGCAAGACCTAACTGATATTCACCTGACAGGGTGGGGGGAGATCTGATGGCCCCAGTACGATGGCAGATCCATTTGTCTTTGGGCAAAAAATACCCACAAGGTAACGTAGGTAATGGCCCAAGCCAGAAAAGAGTGAGAGGGAGACAAAAATAAAAATAGAACCAAAATCACATGAAACAGACAAAATATAAGTGAGAATTGTTACAGCGACACTATCGTCTTCATAGCGGATTTCCAATGTATATGTGCAGTATGTTTAAATATAACCGTAAGAAGTGGATAGCAATTCTGAAGAGTAAGGGGCATATTTATCAATAAGTGATAAAACTCATTGTGAATGATAATACTCATTGCGTATGATAAATAGTACTCCAGCCAATCAGCTCCCAACTGTCATTGTTCAAACACATCACGCTTCAGAGCTGAACACATAACAGCTGCTGATTGATTGGAACACCATTTATCATATGCAACATGTTTTATCACTCGTTGATAAATGAGCCCATAAATGTCATGTCCCCGACGACATCTAAGTGATGCTATAAGGCAGGGCTGGCCAAACCAGTCCTCGAGATCTACCAACAGTACACATTTTCCAGATCACCTAGCTGGTGCACAGGTGTAGTCATTACTAATTAAGATGTGCTGCATTCATTCCTAACTGACAATTCTATAGATCTCCAGGAGGCCTGGAAAACATGAACTGTTGGTAGATCTCGAGGACCGGTTTGGCCAGCCCTGCTATAAGCGGTGTATGGAGAGTGTTTCAGTTACTTAAGGTATTGAGGCTAGCCTATGTCATTATTGCAAGCTCTAGCTTCTAGTTTTGAATTTCCAGTATAAGTCTCAGTTATCTCTGACACCTACATGTACCTGTGGAGGGGGAGTAGAAGTCGGGAATAAGTGCACAGCCAGGAAGGATGCTGCTAATATGCTCTGTACTTGGGTTAAGGGGTTTGAGTGTTGGTGCTCAAATGGAGAGGCACCCGGGAGGTTCAGAACTGCACCAGCTAGAACCCGAAGGGCAGCCGAGAACAGACTGATTTATGTTTGTCAGCGTGTAGATATGCTGATGTGACCTCAGCTACATAGAGGCAAGGTGAGAAAGAGTAATAGATACACGGCATGAGAGAGTCCGCTCTTATGCCAAGTAACACTGCCTATGCCACTAACTAAACTCTACTAGAGAGTAATGTTGGAAGAACCCATATATAGGGTCACGTTTGCCCACAAGGGTTGGAGATAAGAGACTGAGGCACAGACAGGAGGTTAATATCAAGGTACTACACAGGTAGATGTAATGGAATAATAAACCAGCATCATTCACCACAAGGGTATACCCAATGAACAATTGATCAGTGTGTCTACTGGAAGCCAGGGTGTAATAACAGTGAAAAGATCACTATGAACTGTGGGCCAGATTCTACGTTGTACACTATTTGCATCGCTGCTGCATCTTTGTACACAGCAGCGATGTGAAAGAATGCTAATTCCGCAGAATGGCCAACCAAACTACACAGCTGAGGCCAGTAAATCTTCATTGGAAGACACAGACACTGGATTTGGCGCACCAAGAAAATGGGGGCAACACGTCCTCATTTTCTGAAATGGTCTATGCAATTCTGAATCAAGGCACCGTTGTTTTGTGACTGTATTCAGGTTTATTGGCGTATGTATAATGGGTGTAGGGTGGATGTACGGTTCATGACACTTCTGCAGGCAACCGGGGGTCCCTCTGTGGTTGGCGCCATCTTTCCAATGATAACTTTTAAAGACAGCAATGCGCATTGAAAGCAAGGATTTTGTCCGGTGTCATCTTATTGAATATCACTGGGAAGGTGGCACCGGCACAGAAGATGTGTTGTGGAGGTGGGGGGCACTAGACATGGGCCACCCCAGGCATTAATATGCCCCTGAATAGCTTGTCCTTAAAAGTCAAGAGACATAAAAGGAAGGACAGTTACTTTGAGAGAACTTCATCTGGCTGAGTTCAATGCCAGTATATGCTGGAGAAACTTGTGTGTGATATTTTTCCCATATCATGTTGTGTAAACAGAGAGTCACCTTGTGGACTCCATACTGAGAGTTGGGGGAGTGAAGACTCAGAAAGAGGCTTTATCCAGATTAGTGTGGCTTTCCTTCAGGTACTCCAAACTCGGATATCGGTAGGAGGTGGTACAGATTCTGTATAGGGATATTATTGAGTTCCTGATAGTCGATGCAGAATCTTAGGGTTCTATATTAGTCTTCCATAGAAAAAAAGACTCTACTTTGGGACCTGGACTTGATGGACCCTCACTCCAAGTTCTCCTCAGTGTAGGCAGTAATGGCCCTTCTTTTCAGCCTCACACAGCAGATATCCCCAATACCTGGAATGGTGCCCAGTAGCAGGTCAGTTGGGTAGTGCAGAAAGCTTGGTGCGTCTCAGGTAGCAGAATATATGTAGAACGGTATTAGCCAATTACAAGTATTTTCAAATGTGACTATTGTGCTTCTTCACTATAGTGCTAATTTTAATAAATGTATAATTACTACATAAATTGTGTCCTTATGATTTAAATCGGTGCTGTCAGTGAGCGAGCGCTGGGGAACACCATGTGGTACTTGCTCATTGCGGTAGAAAGAAAAATTGCTCACTTTTGTCTGACCCTGTCATCGCGTCCGACTCAGAATCAGGCCCTATAAGTTTTAATTTTATTGTTGCTCCTGAAAGTCAATTACTGTTGGGGTTTTAATAGTTTTCATTAGCAGTCTGTTTGTATAGGTCTGTTTTTGTCTTTGTTATTATATGAGTAAAACGAGTTTGACATTTATTATCTGGTCATTTGCTTCCACTCTCCGCAGGCAGCACCACGTGCCTTTTGTGCAATTTTTCATTGACAAATGACTGTAGATCTGTTTTCACATTTAACATACAAACGCACGCAATACAATATAGCAGTGGACATTGGGCACCTAGCCAGCATGTTTGTCTTGAAAAGCAGCTACTCTGCCCTGTACTAAGGGGGACATGTACTAAGCAGTGATAAAAGTGGAGATGTGAGCCAGTGGAGAAATTGCCCATGGCAACCAATCAGCATTGACATAACATTTATAATTTGCATACTATAAAAGTATACAGAGCAGCTGATTGGTTGCCATGGGTAAGTTCTCCACTGGCTCACTTCTCCATTTTTATCACTGCTTAGTACATGCCCCCCTAAAGCTATTAAGAGCAGAGAAGTGAGCCAGTGGAGAAGTTGCCCATGGCAACCAATCAGCGCTGAAGTAACATCTATAGTTTGCATACTATAAAATGATACAGAGCTGCTGATTGGTTGATGGCGCCACTTCTCCACTGGCTCACTTCTCCGCTCTTATCACTGCTTAGTAAATGTCCCCCTAAGATCTGTTGGTTTATCAATCCGTGGGAAGAGACCTGCTATCTACCTTTGTGTGTCGTCACCTTCCAACCGTTGCTGCTTCGCTCATAGGGGCTGACTGCAGGGAGCTCATTCAGCTCGGGCACTTATGTTGGTGACCAATTTGCTTTGTGATCCTGGCTCTCAGGTCGATTGACCACCAATTAAAAATGACATAGGGGCAGATGTACTAAGAGGGGATATCCAATTAGCCCTGGTAATTTACCGGGGCTAATTGTCCCGTCGGGGGCCATCCTAATAGCCTCGATAAGGCAGCACGAGCGGCGGCGTATCGGGGGGTCACCTGTTGTTGCACCAGGTGCCAGATTTTGACAGCTCCTGGTGCAGCGCTGACCTCCAGCTCCACAGTCACATAACTGCTCCCACGTCATTTGACCGCCGCTGGGGTCAGGGGGAGAGGGTGCTGCGGTGCTGCTCCAGCTTCCCCGCCGGGGGTCTTGGCACCCTCACTGCAGACCCATCCTGCTGCAGCGGGCATGGTACACTGCAGGTCGCTGCGGCTTCTCAGGGATTTTGTTTTGCCTGCCTGATCCCCGGAAACAGCCCCGGTTTCAAGCAAAAACGGGGCTGTTTCTCACGAAAACACACAGGTTTCACTGAACCTGTGTGTTTTTGTGAGAAAGGGCATTTTTTTCACAGGCGATCTAATAGGATAGCCTGTAAAAAAAAAAAATTGGTGAAAAATTGTGAAAAACATGTTTTTCGCACCCAATGTTTTACCATGGGTAATAGGATACCGCCCTAAGCCTTGGAAAGTGATAAAGTGGAGAGTGATAAAGTACTAGCCAATCAGCACCTAACTGCCATGTTACAGAAGACTTCGGCACAGTGCCGGAGCCTACAGCGCTGTAGAGAGGAGAGAGGCCACCCGGGGTCAGCACACAGGTCCCCTGCTCTCTTAAAACGCCCCTGTGCGGAGCCGTCCGATACTCTCAGGAGAATAATCCAGCCTCCTGGATAGTTCGTACATTTCTTGCGCTATGGGCAAGGTCTTTATTGTGTCATTAGGCCCCCCCCCCCTCCTGGCAGACTATTCCATCCCTCCCCGATGGCAGACTATTCCATGTAGCCATCACCTTTTCTGTTACAAACATCTTCCTTATGTTTCCTTACAGCCTTCTTCCTCCAGTTACAAAGTGTCTCCTCTTGTTCGTATTATTTATAAAAATGCTGCTGTCCTGATCTTTATTAGTATTACCCTTACCCACACGTGTTCAGTATCGTGTGTTTACATATCCCATTTTATGATGACCTATCACCATGGAGATATGTGTTCAGCTAATAGGAATAATTGGAACTCACAGACAATTCACTTCCTTATCCACCGTTCCCCTGGACGTTAGGCTCAGTTAAGACGCACCCTTTCCACACTAGCATCTACTAATTGTGGACATTGTTATAAACATAATTTATTTATTTTTATTTTTTAAATAGCTGCATTTGTTTCTGTAGGTGGATGTCACATAATGCTGGGCTAAATAGTCTGTTGCAGTATAGTAAGTAATGTCATAGAGAGTTAGGGATGCCACCTCTCCTGTAGCAGTATACCTGCTTTCGTATTTCAGTTTTTCCTGCCCTATTGATAAGGGATGCGGTCAATTAACCTACAATCAAAATCCCGGCAACCATTGACCGACGATCAAAATCAAGACAAGGTCAAAATCCCGACATTTAAAATCTCAACAGGTCAAAAAGTTGACATGAGTTTTTCATGAGTTTTTTTCATTGAAACCGACTTGTTCATACTTTACCATTCCAGTGAACCTGTATGAGGAATATAATAGTGTGCCGAGCGCAGTGAGGCACCGTGCCCGAAGCATGGCAGGCGCAGCGGTACACTTATACGGTGTCCATGTCAACCTATGTCGACATACACACAAAACTTTGAAAAACTCATGTTGACTTTTTGACCTGTCAACATTTTAAATGTCGGTATTTTGACCGTCAGGATTTTGATTGTAGGTATTTCATATTAAACCCATTGATAACACTGGTGCAGAGTTCCAATTCTACAAAGCAAGCCAGTAAAATATTTGTCAGGGGGCAGCCCTATGGGGAGGTGATATTTAAAAGTGGCAGCCAAAGTAGCTCAGGGGTGAAAGAGGGCTGCAGTGAGAATATGCTATTGGTCACGTAAAACCAAGACGTGCAGATTACGCCCTGCTGGTAGTGCTAAATAGGAAAACTAACAAGGTTCTACCACACTGATGCCTGTGTGGAGAGAGAAAGAAAGAAAGAAAGAAAGAAAGAAAGAAAGAAAGAAAGAAAGAAAGAAAGAAAGAAAGAAAGAAAGAAAGAAAGAAAGAAAAAAAGAAAGAAAAAGAAAGAAAGAAAGAAAGAAAGAAAGAAAGAAAGAAAGAAAGAAAGAAAGAAAGAAAGACCTGTGTGATACCACACAGAAAGAACATTCTCCAGGAAGGATAATATCTGTACTGGCAGCTTGGAGATGTGCTCTAGTTTTCTTTCTTTACTCACATAAGCACACATTTTGCATCTACCACAGGGGGGAAAAACGGTTGTTCTATTCAACCATGAATTCTCCTTTATTTGTACAAGGTTACTAGGGGCTAAGGTGTTCTTCAAACATCTCGCCCTTCTAAAAACAATTTGAGGTTTTTCAGGTAAAAAACCCTTAAGGACAGGATCTATTGACAGAACAATGCTTCATAAGAATACTCCTAATTTCTTTATTCTTAGTGTTAAACCCTGTGACAAAAGGCAACATCATACTCTTCCTATCATTCTTATTTTTATAAGTCAACAAACTTCCTCTATCTATTCTATCTGCTTTTTCTTTACATTTCTGTACTAATTTCAAGGGATATTTCTTTTCTAAGAATCTCGTTTTATAGAGTTCTATTTGCTGTTCATACATCTCCTCATCTGTACAATTCCTTTTTACCCTTAAAAATTGCGAATAGGGTGTATTCGCTATCCCATTCTTATAGTTGCAACTGTTGAAGTGTACATAATTGTTACTATCCACCTCTTTAATGTATGTATATGTGCTTATATTACTCCCGGGGCTCCATTTTTCAGTATCTATTACTAAATGTAATGAAGGTGGGGTACCTTGAAAATCGGTATGCAGGCTTCCGTGCATTGGCCAATTCACCAACTAAACCCCCATCATTTATTTATTGAATTGTTGAGGATAAGTGAGTTTACTTTGGTGAGTGCTGGGTTCTTTGTTTGTATTTATTAGAGCGATGTGGTCATGGGCTACATGCACCCCACCCTGTGAGTGGTAAGTACAGCTGTGTACCCCGCTTTTGTGGTGGAGAGTGCTGTGTTACATGCACCCCACCCTGTGAGTGGTAAGTGCATAGCTGTGCCCCGCTTCTGGTGTGGTGAGTGCTGTGGTTTTTTCTCTGTGTGTATACGATGGGGTTAATCTATGGTTAGCTCTTATTAACCGTGGCTACTAGCTTTCTCATGCACCCCTGTGTGGACTTTATTATCCTGAACCTGTCTCAGCTGTTTCTTAGCAATCATCTTTGAGCCAGTGCAATAGGTGACTAGTGTGCCTTTAAAAGCCATAAAGTCTGTGGCAGGTACACATTAAATCTAGCAGGCAGATGAGTTGTGTAACAGCAGTGAAGTAGTCAGGTTTTAAGACTCTGTGATAGTGTAGGACCTGCATGAAGGTGGGGTACCTTGAAAATCGGTATGCAGGCTTCCGTGCATTGGCCAATTCACCAACTAAACCCCCATCATTTATTTATTGAATTGTTGAGGATAAGTGAGTTTACTTTGGTGAGTGCTGGGTTCTTTGTTTGTATTACTAAATCAAGATATTCAATTTTATTTTCCTGAAACTTTGAAGTAAAACGTAAATTATAATTATTGACATTTAGATATCTCATAAATGCATCATCAAAGTCACTTTTACTTCCCTTCCATACTACCAATATATCGTCTATATAGCGATTATAAGAGTAAAGCAAACCTGAAAACGGATTATTGTTATAAATGAACTCATCTTCCCATTTACCTAAATATAAGTTTGCAAAACTCTGCGCATATGGGGTACCCATCGCGCTTCCGCACTGCTGGTTATAGAATTGCCCCTGGAACTTAAAATAATTATTTTTAAGTACGTAATCAATACATTGCAATATAAACAGCCTCATTTCCTCCTCTAGAGATTAATCTTTCCTTAAAAAATAATACACTGCTTCTAACCTTTCTTTATGTGGTATGCTGGTGTACAATGATTCCACATCATTCGTACACCAGCTATACCCTACTTCCCACCTCATCTCACCCAAGATCTTCAAAATATGGGTTGAGTCTTGTAGAAACGATTTCAAGTGAGAAACATACTTTTTAATGTATATATATCAACATATTCGGAGAGTCTAGATGTAGCAGAGTCTATCCCCGAGATTATAGGTCTCCCAGGAGGCTTATCAAGCCTCTTATGTATCTTGGGGAGAAAATAAAAAATAGCTACTCTGGGGTTAGGGTTATAAACATAACTGATTTCTTCCTTAGAGATACATCCTTTTTGAAAACCAGTATCTAAAAGATTTTTCAAATCATCCAGTACCTTTTCACTTGGGTCGGCACTAAGTCTAGAGTATGTGGTCGTGTCATCCAACAACCTTGCGGCCTCATCCAGATAATCAGATCTATTCATCAAAACCACCCCTCCCCCCTTATCAGCCATCTTTATCACCAGATCGTGATTTTCTTCCAGAGTTCGTAAAGCATTCCTTTCGTCTTTCCCCATGTTGTCTTTACATTGCAAATCCCCCTTACATAATTCATCCAAATCTTTTATTATCAGTTTTGAAAAAAAGTTTCTATATAACTTCCCCTTGACTCTAACGGATAATAATTAGAACCTAATTTTAGCCCAGTTTTATTATCCGTTTTCTTTCTATTAATATCAAGTTCATTTTCATTTTTCAGAAAATGATGTTTCAAGGTCAGGGTTCTTACGAATTAATTGGCATCTATAAAAAGTTCAAAATTATTCGGTTTCTTATTAGGGGCAAAAGATAACCCTCTTTTCAACAACCTAATCTCACTCTGTTTCAAGTCATGATCTGATAAATTTAAAATACCGGTTACTGGTTCGCCCTCCTTTGTTTGCTTCCTCTCTTTCCTCTCTTATTTCTTCTTGTATTTTTCTTTTCAATGAAGAAAAGAGAAAAGACAAAAAACCCTTTTTTGGAAACACGTCATCCAGTGATGTCATCGCGACACCGCCCGATCCGGAAGCGGGCGGCTGCGGCTATCATCGCTCACAGCGGAGAACTCCAGGGGACGTTTAAACAGACACCACTAACCAAGTGGTGGGGGTAAAGTACATTATACCACCAGGGCAATTAAACATTATTTGCCTAAGGACCTGCACACTCCTCTCCCCTGAACCTCGCCTTAATCATAGTGGCACTGCATGTACCTGCAAACGTAATTTATAACAATACAGCATTGGGGCCATCAGTACCTGCAGAATACTTTGCCACAAGGCATCATTTCATTATTAATTTTGAATTCTCCGCACATACTAAGGATAACTACCAGATATCTATTTATCTATTACTATAGGGACCAAAGTAATGCTTTGGAGCCAGCCTTGAGCTCAAAAGTGTGTCTCTTTTTATTTATGAACTTAGTTTGTCAAATTAATCAAATTAACCAATGTCAAACTCTACCTCTATATACCATTAAGATTTCAGTTATTTTTGGAGCCAGCCTTGAGCTCAATGTGTTTTTCTGTTTGTTTGCTATGAACTTGCCTCTGTTTTTGTTTATTCAATGAACTCATTGTGCACTAATCAGCTGATTCATCTCAGCCCTGCATTGCCCTGATTGGGTTTTCCCATTCCCTTTTTATTCTTTCTCAGAATAATCAATTGTTTATTTATTAATCAATCAATGCAAATGTAACGGGCATTGTCTCGAACCATTATAGCTCCATCAGTTTGGCTTCTACAAGGACTGTCATCTCGGTCTAGGACCTTTTTTTTTTCTTTCATTTTTTTCTGAACTTTCATTAATTAATTGCTTACCTATTTAGTCTTGTGCACATTTTTCATGAATTAATTAATTATTCATTTTTCATTCATTCCTGCACTGTCACTTTATTGTTAATATTGAGCCAGCATTCAGCTCCTATTGAGCCAGTATTAATTAATTATTCATTTTTCATTCATTCATTTATTTCTGCACTGTCACTTTATTGTTAATATTGAGCCAGCTTTCAGCTCCTAATGAGCCAGTTCTATTAGAGCACTACTAGTCTATATACATTGTGAGAAGACAGGTTTAAGGATCCCTTAATTTTCACAAAAAATTCATATTCAGTATTCACATTCCTGTCTCTCTCCAAACGCTTGCTTCAATTTGGAGAGAGTATTGACTGCATAGGAGAGAAAAGAGTTAAACATCTGGGGAGGGGTGGACCTAGCTGTGAGGAAAGTACAGCCTTCTTTAGGGTTTAGGGGGAGGGCTTGATATATATAGGGAAGGTGAAGCCATCTTAAGTCTCTTGGTGATTTGGTTCAGGAGCCTCGCGCGGCGGCCGGAGAGGAGGAGCGGTCTGGGAGGCCGCTGGCGGGAGGACGTGGGGCGCGCGCTCAAGGTGCGCGCGCGCCCACGCTCGCTCCGGACGCCGCTGGCCGCGCACGTGCGCGCGCAGCGGCGCCAGCATTGCACGGGTCACATTCTTCTTCTCCCCGGATGCCGGAGTTCGGCAGGGGGAGTGACAGGTTTAGGGGGGTGCAGCGTGTGCCTCGGGGAGGCAGCGCTGGGCGCATGGACAGGGCAAAGAGTGATGGGGGCACAGCAGGACCAGCAGGGGGTGGCCGCCAGCAGCATGCGGGTGCACTCTCCGCGGGTCAGGTGAAACGCGGGGGAGCACGCGCGGGGGGGCAGCAGGTCCCTGTGACCGTCGCAGGACGCACCGGGTCCCGCGGCAGGAGGGGAGACAGAGAATGGGTCAGCGGCCGCAGGGCCGCGGCCCAGGCCGCTGCGCACGACAGCGGGTCCTCCCCAGGACCAGGGGATTCTTCTCCTTCCCTGGATAGGGAAGGGGAGGGATCGGAAAAGGGAGAGCGACTGGGCCGGCCGGGGGGCTCTTGCCTTCGGGTTAGAGCATGAGGGGCAGGATCCCCGGGGCGCGTCGGGCGGTCGGTGGGCACGGGCTCGCGCCCAACCAAGGACCGGTCGTCCTTCGGGCGGTGTTTCCGGAGGTCGCGCCGCATGGGATCCTCCTGGGGCCATAGCGTCGGCGCTGGCCACGGTGGTGGAGGCTCTGGGGCCATTAGCTGCAGTGGCCTCCCCTAGGGCAACGGCGGATTTCGGCCAAGCTGCGGGACGCAGGGGGTCAGGCAATGTCAGGGCATCAGCGGCGCAGCGAGTGGCACGAGCCTGCCGAGAGCTGGGGGCTGCCGCGGCGGAGCTGGAGCTAGGATCAGACCGTGAGCGGCAGGGGAACACGGCCACGGCGCATTCCACACGGGGTGCCCGGCGTGCGCCGCATGCGCGGGCCGGGCCCTCTTTTGTTTTGTCTTCCACAGAGGACCAAGGTGAAAGGGATTCGGC
Source organism: Pseudophryne corroboree (assembly GCF_028390025.1). Classification (NCBI taxonomy): domain Eukaryota; kingdom Metazoa; phylum Chordata; class Amphibia; order Anura; family Myobatrachidae; genus Pseudophryne; species Pseudophryne corroboree. Next base: position 1,118,095,245 of record NC_086444.1, read on the forward strand.
AGACTTTGCGGTTGACGACGATTGGAATGAAGACGACGAACAATCCGGGTCGGAGAGGTCGACGGCATCCGGTGAGTTGGTACAGTCTATTTCAATTTCCACCGCAAGCTCGAGTTCGCGTAGCTCTTCGTCCTCCTCCTCATCCTCCTCTTTGGCGTCGCAAGCGTCCGACGCTGATAGTACTGCTAGGGCAAGGAAGGAGGCCGAGAAACTTGCCAAAAGGGCAGCAAAACAGCAGAAAAGGCGGAAGCGGCGCAGGCGAATTAGTGAAGAGGAGCGTAGGGCAAAGAAGAGGCGAGACCTGCCGGGGGTAGTGCGCTGCGAGTACATCGCAGTTATGCGGGGGCTGCGAGACAGCTGCCGCAAAAAGATACGTAGGGGTGACTTTGTGGACTTATTCGGTTTGACTAAGGCCATGAAGAAGGATTACAAAGCGGCGGCCGCTACGAAGGGCATGGGGGCAGAAGCTTTCAGGTCTTTTGATAACTGGCTGGCCGGGTTTTGGGTGTTTGCGGCTTGCTATTTGGAGGACAGGCCGGAAGAACACATGAATATCATCCGGTACCTTCATCTCGTGCACGACATGCAGCGCACATCTCCGGGCTCGGAATGGCGGCGATATGACCAAGAGTTTCGGGAGAAGCAGGACGGGTTACGGGTCATGGACTTTGGGTTCAAAGACGTGGAGGTCTGGCTCAAAGTGACCCGGGCATCCCAGCGGGAGGAAGAGACCCAGAAGCAGGGAACGGGTGGGCGCCGCGGGGGGTCGTCAGCGCAGGGAACGGGTGCGGATGGGGGATTTACCAAGACAGGCGGGTTGGCCGTTCGCATGAGCGGGCGGTCTGCCCCTCGGGGGAAATGCTTCGCTTTTAACAGCGGAACATGTTCATTTGGCAAACAGTGTCGTTTTCGCCACTCTTGCCAGCAGTGCGGTGGAACCCACCCAGCCTCCTCTTGCTTCAAAGGGGGACGACAAGGCAATCGGGGGAAACAACCCTACCCTAAGCAGGCCGCGAGAGGGACCGCTCAGCAGAGCACCAACGCCAGTTAAGTTGGAAACTATGGGTAAATGGTTGGGTCTGTATCCCAATAAAAGGGATGCAAAGTTTTTGTTAGACGGTTTTAAGTTTGGTTTTCGCTTGCCTGTTGCAAAAGAAGTTTCAGTGCGTGCGCACAGGAACCTTCAGTCCGCCCGAGCCTTGCCGACTGTGTTACGGGAGAAAGTGGATAAGGAGGTCAGGTTGGGCAGGATGGAGGGGCCGTTTAAGTCACCCCCGATGGATGACCTGGTCATCTCTCCGGTCGGGGTAGTACCAAAGAAGACTCCGGGCGCTTTTCAGCTCATTCAGCATCTTTCTTACCCGCCAGGGGCATCGGTCAACGACGCAATACCACCGGCTCATTGCTTGGTGGTGTATCAGTCATTTGACGAGGCGCTAGAGATGGTCCGCAGCTACGGGAGCGGGGCCCTCATGGCTAAGATTGATGTTGAGTCAGCCTTTAGATTAATGCCATTGCATCCGGACTCATTTCGCTTTATGGGTTTTCGGATTGGGGCGGAGTATTTCATCGACAAATGTCTGCCGATGGGATGTTCCGTTTCATGCTCGTTTTTCGAGCGCTTTAGCACTTTTCTTCATTGGTGCGTGGAGTCTGCGTCAGGCGGTCACGGGATCGCACATTACCTCGATGATTTCCTGTGTGCGGGGCCGGCTAATGACACAAGATGCGGCGACTTGCTGTTTAGCACACGAGCCCTTTTTTACCACTTCGGTGTCCCGGTAGCCAGGGATAAAACGGAGGGTCCGGCCTCCTGTCTATCATTTTTGGGGATTGAAATTGACACCGTGGCGGGAGAGTGTCGCCTGCCCCAGGACAAAGTGTCAAAGCTCCGCGAAACTATTGGCCGTTTCAGCGGCTCGCGTAAAGTCACGCTGCGGCAGGCGCAGTCCTTGCTGGGCATGCTGAATTTTGCTTGTCGGGTGATACCGATGGGCAGGGTTTTCTGCCGGAAGCTCGAAAGGGCAACAGCGGGGTGTGCCAGGCCGCATCATTTCGTTCGATTGTCCTCGGAATTAAAAAGGGATTTGGCCGTCTGGGCTTCGTTCCTGGAGGATTTCAACGGGGTGAGCATATGGCAAGCGCCAGCCGTTGACAGCGAGAGTTTGCAGCTTTTTACTGATGCTGCAGGTGCCTCTGGATTCGGTTGTTTTCTGGAGGGATCGTGGTGCGCGGCATCTTGGCCGGCAAATTGGCATAGCGAGGGTCTTACAAGAGATCTGGTGCTGCTGGAGCTTTTTCCCATTATGGTAGCGTTGGAAGTTTGGGGTGATCGGTTAGCTAACCGCAGCATAGTGTTCAGGTGCGATAATCTGGGCGTGGTGCATGCGATTAATAACCAGAGGGCGAAATCGCTAGTGGTACTGCGGGTACTTGGGCAATTGCTTTTGACATGCTTACGTAGGAACCTATGGTTCCGAGCGCAGCACGTGCCCGGTTTGGAAAACGGAATCGCAGACGCGTTGTCGCGTGGACAGTGGGAGAGATTTTGGGATTTGGCACCTGAGGCCGAAGAGCAAGGTTTTCACTGTCCTGGTTATGTTTGGCAGGTGATCGGGCCGGACTGGAGGGTCTAGCGTTGCGGTCAATCGCGCCGGCCACGCTCAAGGTGTACGGACAAGCTTGGAGTGAATGGGAGGAGTTTGTCCAGGGGCGTCAGCATCAAGGTAAGAGCAGGCATAGGCTGATGCTTTCTTTTATGTGGGAGCTGTACGTCTCCGGTAGGTCACGAGCAGTGGTTTCGCGGTATTTGGCAGGCATATCATTTTTCTGCAAGCTGCGAGGCGTCCCTGACGTAACAAAAAGCGAGGTTCTGCGGAAGGCAATGAAAGGGTGGGCGCGAGTCGCGCCGTCGCCACCGGATAGGAGACGGCCCATCGATGCGGCGTTGTTGCCGGCCGTCATCGAGGCAGTAGGGCGAGTCGCGTCGTCCAGGTTTGAGACGCTTTTGTTTAGTTTAGCGTTCTCAATGGCTTACCACGGGGCCTTTCGAGTTTCTGAGTTGGTAGCGCCTTCCAAGAGAGCGGATTCGCGCATGCTGGTCGGAGACGTGGTAGTGGGTGAGAGGTCCTTGCTGTGCAGGTTGCGACGCTCCAAGACGGATCAAGTGGGGAGAGGACGCTGGGTTACAATGGTCCCAGCGCTGGAGGAGAGCGTTTGCCCGGTGGGGCTGGCAAGGCAATACGTGGTGGTGCGACCCGTTAAGGAGGGGTCTTGGCTGTTGCATTATGATGGGCTGCCAGTCACGAAATACCAGTTTCGATGGATGCTGAGTCGCTGTTTGGCGGGCTTGGGCCTCCCACCCACTGCTTTCGGTACCCATTCCTTTCGCATAGGCGCAGCGACGTCGGCTGCTGCGGCGGGTTGCTCCGGAACTGAAATACAGGCGGTGGGGCGATGGAAGTCGTCAAGTTATAGACGATATATTCGCCCCGTAACATGAGCGGGCGGTTTGCGCTTGGTGCTTTGTTTAAATTTGCAATGTATTATGTTGTTACAGTTCTGTGAATTTATGGTGTTGTGCGTCTGTTGATGTTACCCCCTTTTGTTTTTGTTTTATCCTACTCAGGGATTAGCTACTCGCCGTTGCTGGCATGAGTCGGCAGCGGGGGTCTGGAGTTATTTGCGATTTTTTGCCTGACTTGACGGACTGAATTCTAATCTACAATTCGGCTAATTTGGTCTAATCAGAGTCCCTCAGCAGGTCTTTACGTTTCACCTCCAGCTGAGTTATTACATGTGTTTCCCATTTTATACCCCCCCCCCCCCCTGTTTTTTATTTTGTTTGTTTTATTTGATCTTTCCCTTTTGTGTCTTTAATTGCGCTCTTAAATTGGCTACGAAACATGGTGCAGTCGGCTAGGCCGTGACTGCTACAATAGCGAGATCTAAAGTTTTCTTTTTTGGCATATCCTTCAGTATAAACAATTAATAAGCCTCTTAGTAATCAATTCTACCCCTCTTTTTCCCTTCAGGATGGTTTGACGACAATTTGACCATTTGGGTGGTTGGCCACTCTTATATTTATTGGGCGGCCAGGTTTGTGACCTCGGATGGGTCTCAGGCATTGCTTGGAGTACAGGGTGTCAGATGGCTTGGCTGGCGAGGAATGATGTGGGGTGAGCTGAGGAGTAGGTTAGTGAGTCAGGCCAGCAAGCATGGAGTCCCTAAGGTGTTGGTTGTCCATCTAGGTGGCAACGACTTGGGGAAGAGGACATCCTTGGATCTGCGGTGGGCCATGATACAGGATCTGGCAAGTGTGACCGCGGCATGGACCAATTGTGTGTTGGTTTTTTCCATGATGGTGCCAAGATTGTGTTGGAGGGGTGTGGCGGATGGTCGCCAGATTGATGAGGCCCGGAAAAAGGTGAACGGAGCGGTGGCAAAGTGGGTGCTGTCCCACGGTGGGAGGGTGGTTCGCCACCCGAGGATACGGTTCAGAGACAGCCACCTTTTCCGGCGCGATGGAGTACATCTATCCAATGAGGGGATGATGTTTTTTCTGGAGGATCTAGGTTTCGCTTTGCAGGAGTTAGGGTAGGTTTATGGTGGCGGTGCGAAAGACTGTTGGGGATGAGTCTTTCGCTGTTGGCGGAAAAGAACGGCAGTTTGGTATTGTAGGGAAAACTGTAGTGTTTTACAGTTTGTTGTGGTTTAGGTGCACTCACCTCCATCGACTTATGGCCGCTTGACCACCCGTCCGGGAAGGCAGCGGCAGGGCACCCAGGAGCGGTGGGTAGTCACTGTGGGGGTTGAGTTGTCACCTATTACCGGTTTATGGTAAGTTTTTAGTAAATTTATAGGGTTAAGTTATTTAAGGTTAATTTAGATTAATTGAGCCGTTCTTTTGGGCCGCCACCATATGCCAGCTGGAGCGGCATATTAAATTAATCTCTTTATTTACAGGTTTCCTAATGGTTAGGGACAAATAAATAGCTAACAATTTTCTGCCAAAATTCAAGTCTCAGTGTCGTTATTTCTGGTTCTTGGTTATGAAGGCTTTACTTTCAAAGAAAGGGGTCCACCAAATATCACTAAGATGTTTAGGAGAGAGTATTGACTGCATAGGAGAGAAAAGAGTTAAACATCTGGGGAGGGGTGGACCTAGCTGTGAGGAAAGTACAGCCTTCTTTAGGGGGAGGGCTTGATATATATAGGGAAGGTGAAGCCATCTTAAGTCTCTTGGTGATTTGGTTTCCCACCCTCCCGCCCTGGTAGTTGGAAATGTTGGCACGTGGTGCTTTGGCTTTAAAGTTGTTGGCTGTTTTCGTTGGCTATTTATTGGCGGAAAAGAACGGCAGTTTGGTATTGTAGGGAAAACTGTAGTGTTTTACAGTTTGTTGTGGTTTAGGTGCACTCACCTCCATCGACTTATGGCCGCTTGACCACCCGTCCGGGAAGGCAGCGGCAGGGCACCCAGGAGCGGTGGGTAGTCACTGTGGGGGTTGAGTTGTCACCTATTACCGGTTTATGGTAAGTTTTTAGTAAATTTATAGGGTTAAGTTATTTAAGGTTAATTTAGATTAATTGAGCCGTTCTTTTGGGCCGCCACCATATGCCAGCTGGAGCGGCATATTAAATTAATCTCTTTATTTACAGGTTTCCTAATGGTTAGGGACAAATAAATAGCTAACAATTTTCTGCCAAAATTCAAGTCTCAGTGTCGTTATTTCTGGTTCTTGGTTATGAAGGCTTTACTTTCAAAGAAAGGGGTCCACCAAATATCACTAAGATGTTTATCTATTCTTCATACACTCTCTCATCTGGAAATACAATTTCGAACTATCAATAGTTTTGATTTATGTAAAGTACAGACAGCAGAAGTGGTAATCTCTTCTCCTTCAACAAACGGCCCACGGCCATACTACCCTGAATACGCCCGATCTTGTCCGATCTCGGAAGCTAAGCAGGTATGGCCTGGTCAGTACTAGGAAGGGGAACCTCCTGAGAATACCAGGTGCAGTGGGCCATTTTCCAAGGAGACCTTCATCCCTATCACTTTTCCTTTTCTTTCCCTCTCTTTTTCTCTTTCTTTTTTCAAAAATTATTTTTCCACAGTCAGACACCATCCCTAGATTTGACCATCATTTGCTTGCACTTTTCGTCCCTTACCATAACTGGTGAAGTTATCCAAGGTATACATACATATTTTCACCTACATAAAGATCTTGTACCACATTTGCTAAAAAGGTCAACAAGATCCTCCTATTAGTAGCATCATTTGATTGCCAATTATCATATTTTTATATTTTTATAATTTTTATACAAGGATCAATTAAAGGTTAAGTTTCAATTACTGACATCTCTATTTACATCACACCTATTCAATAATCAAGAGTGCTCCCAAAAAAGGGTTTTTTGTCTTTTCTCTTTTCTTCAATGTAGTTCATCTACAAATTTCCTGGGAGCACCACCAATCAAAAAGCAGTTCTGAAATTGTGTTGTAAACTGCTCACATATTGGTTAACATATCATTCTAATATTCACACACTTACATGGTACTGGTGCGGATTCACACTCATCATAGTAGTATTTTTCTTTTCAAACCTGTCCTCGGGCTGTCGGTAACCTCTGTCCCTAAAGGGGCCCATTTTTCTCTCCGCCCCCAACCTCTCTGTAAAAAACGTGAGTGTTCAACATTACTGGGGGTGTCAAGGGGATCATATCTATTACGAATAGGCATACTAAAACTCTCTCTTTTCTGCTCAAATTTCCTATTATTATTTCTATAAGGTACTTGTTGCCAACCATTCTGTCTCTGAGAATGATCCTGCCATTTATTCCGATTTTCATATGTACGTTTGTTCTCATAATTATCCTTCCTATCCCTCCAATTTCTAACACGTCCTTCCTTATAATCACATAAATCTCTCTGAAATTTCTTAACCTTTGTATCAATTACTTCTATTTCTAATTTCTTAACCCTATTTTCACTTTCTTTTTTTAGTTCCATAAAATCTTTTATCTCTTTAACAGGTTCTATTTTTCTATTTAATTCGCTCAATTCTGCATCTACTTCCTTAATCTCTCTTTTCTTCTCATGGAGTATCAATTTGATTACACTAAAAGAGCATTCATCAAGAATTTCATGCCATGCATCTATAAATTTTTTCCTATCATTTCCAAATGTTGGTGTTTTAACCAGCCTTAACCCTCTAGGAATACGTTTAGCTTCAATATACTTTTCTAGAGTGGTAAGTTCCCAGCTCATTCACATCTCTTTAATCATGAGCTTTTCCATCTGCAGACACAACGTATCAAGATCCATATCATCATCAGGTGTATGTTTAACCATGTTCTCTCCAGTACCTAAACATTCATTAAAAATCCTATGACAATCATCAAACCTTCTTGGTCTTAAATCCATATTTTACAACCACAATGATAGACTGAATAAATAGCCACACTATCAGGATTGTGAAGCAATTTCAAAAAATATGTATGAGATATAAAGATATAAGTGGTAAGAAATGCAGCAAGTACAGTGGTTAAAACTACAATAATACAGATAAAAAGCTGCGCATTACAGCCCACTTTAAACTCATATATTAGTCCATATATATAACAGTCTGTGTCCAATTTCTCGATGTATGCTGCCGCCTCCTCCGCTGTAGGACCAGAGCCACTGAATCCAATTTGCATGCAAATAAAAGAAGAATGGAGGGCGCAGGTGTGAGTAAAAAGATTACAATTCCATTTATTATTAAACAAAGCTCACATACATCTTAGCTTCAGAAGATCAGCATAATCCACCAAGCGGCGGCAAAGCCTCAGGATAACTCCGTCCCACACTGCGTCAAGCAGCAGGCCGCGAGAGCCACCCGCACAGCCCGTCAATTGCACCAGGACCAGACTGGATGACGTCCAAACGTCTACCGCTCCACAAGCCACGCCCAACGCATTTCGTCGATGGACTTCATCAGGGGGTGTGGCTATGATCATTCCTCTAATCATTTTATACCTCTCAGTACACCTGTATTCACTTTACTAATCAATTGCTATCGCGTGGTTAACACAATATTAAAAGATTTACATAAAACAGCACATTTAGATGCCATTACATATACAAAATATATATATAATTTAACAGACAATTTATACATAAACACATTTTTATCAATATTTTATAGTACTAATAAGCAAATGGTCATCTTGATTGATCTGCAGACGCTGAGAATACATCTCCTTCTAGTTCACACTAAAATAGCTCATTAACATCCACACGGTGAATGTTAGAAACTTTAACTGCAACAAGTGCATACCCCATATTCGTATACTAGTCAAGGGGAAGTTATATAGAAACTTTTTCAAAACTGATAATAAAAGATTTGGATGAATTATGTAAGGGGGATTTGCAATGTAAAGACAACCTGGGGAAAGACGAAAGGAATGCTATATGAACTCTGGAAGAAAATCACAATTTGGTGATAAAGATGGCTGATAAGGGGGGAGGGGTGGTTTTGATGAATAGATCTGATTATCTGGATGAGGCCGCAAGGTTGTTGGATGACACGACCACATACTCTAGACTTAGTGCCGACCCAAGTGTAAAGGTACTGGATGATTTGAAAAATCTTTTAGATACTGGTTTTCAAAAAGGATGTATCACTAAGGAAGAAATCAGTTATGTTTATAACCCTAACCCCAGAGTAGCTATTTTTTATTTTCTCCCCAAGATACATAAGAGGCTTGATAAGCCTCCTGGGAGACCTATAATCTCGGGGATAGACTCTGCTACATCTAGACTCTCCGAATATGTTGATATATACATTAAAAAGTATGTTTCTCACTTGAAATTGTTTGTACAAGACTCAACCCATATTTTGAAGATCTTGGGTGAGATGAGGTGGGAAGTAGGGTATAGCTGGTGTACAATTGATGTGGAATCATTGTACACCAGCATACCACATAAAGAAGGGTTAGAAGCAGTGTATTATTTTTTAAGGAAAGATGAATCTCTAGAGGAGAAAATGAGGCTGTTTCTATTGCAATGTATTGATTACGTACTTAAAAATAATTATTTTAAGTTCCAGGGGCAATTCTATAACCAGCAGTGCGGTAGCGCGATGGGTATCCCATATGCGCCGAGTTTTGCAAACCTATATTTAGGTAAATGGGAAGATGAGTTCATTTATAACAATAATCCGTTTTCAGGTTTGCTTTACTCTTATAATCGCTATATAGACGATATATTGGTAGTATGGAAGGGAAGTAAAAGTGACTTTGATGATGCATTTATGAGATATCTAAATGTCAATAATTATAATTTACGTTTTACTTCAAAGTTTCAGGAAAATAAAATTGAATATCTTGATTTAGTAATAGATACTGAAAAATGGAGCCCCGGGAGTAATATAAGCACATATACATACATTAAAGAGGTGGATAGTAACAATTATGTACACTTCAACAGTTGCCACTATAAGAACGGGATAGCGAATATACCCTATTAGCAATTTTTAAGGGTAAAAAGGAATTGTACAGATGAGGAGATGTATGAACAGCAAATAGAACTCTATTAAACGAGATTCTTAGAAAAGAAATATCCCTTGAAATTAGTACAGAAATGTAAAGAAAAAGCAGATAGAATAGATAGAGGAAGTTTGTTGACTTATAAAAATAAGAATGATAGGAAGAGTAAGATGTTGCCTTTTGTCACAGGGTTTAACACTAAGAATAAAGAAATTAGGAGTATTCTTATGAAGCATTGTTCTGTCAATAGATCCTGTCCTTAAGGGTTTTTTACCTGAAAAAACTCAAATTGTTTTTAGAAGGGCGAGATGTTTGAAGAACACCTTAGCCCCTAGTAACCTTGTACAAATAAAGGAGAATTCATGGTTGAATAGAACAACCGTTTTTTCCCCCTGTGGTAGATGCAAAATGTGTGCTTATGTGAGTAAAGAAAGAAAAAAGGTTTGGAATAGAGAGAAAACGAAATATTGGAATATAAAAGAATTAACTGTCAGACCACATGTGTAATTTATATGGTGGAATGTGGATGTGGTGCCAGGTATGTAGGAAAAACAAAACGACAGCTAAAAATCCGGATGTTAGAGCACACACGTAGTATAGTAAAGAAAAGTGATGAACATAGTGTTCGAAGACACTTTCTGAAGTGTAATAATGGAGATCTTAATAAATTTAGTTTTAAAGCCCTTGAACACGTGAAATTAGATGAGAGGGGTGGAGATATTTTGAAACAATTAAGTAAACGAGAGGTCTATTGGATCCACGCTCTAGAAACGATTAGTCCATTGGGTTTGAATGAAAACTACGATATTACTCCGTTTCTGCACTAAGGGTTGCCCAGGGTGACCGCACTGTGTGGCATTGTTGTTGGATCATTGATCCCTTTGCTGCACGAGAGGGCGGGTATCCAAAAGGGCAACATGAGTGTAGTTATTATTATCGTAGCTATAGAAGTGTTAAGGGTTAAAAGATCTTTTAAGAAGAAATGATTGATGTTCGTTTTTGGTTTTATTTCTCTTTCTTTTTTCTTGTGGGTGCTATTCATTATGTATCTGTATTATACAGTGCACACCTGTTTGTCTTTACAGGTTCTAGTATACGAATATGGGGTATGCACTTGTTGCAGTTAAAGTTTCTAACATTCACCGTGTGGATGTTAATGAGCTATTTTAGTGTGAATTAGAAGGAGATGTATTCTCAGCGTCTGCAGATTAATCAAGATGACCATGTGCTTATTAGTACTATAAAATATTGATAAAAATATGTGTTTATGTATAAATTGTCTGTTAAATTATATATATATTTTGTATATGTAATGGCATCTAAATGTGCTGTTTTATGTAAATCTTTTAATATTGTGTTAACCACGCGATAGCAATTGATTAGTAAAGTGAATACAGGTGTACTGAAAGGTATAAAATGATTAGAGGAATGATCATAGCCACACCCCCTGACGAAGTCCATCGACGAAATGCGTTGGGCGTGGCTTGTGGAGCGGTAGACGTTTGGATGTCATCCAGTCTGGTCCTGGTGCAATTGACGGGCTGTGCGGGCGGCTCTCGCGGCCTGCTGCTTGACGCAGTGTGGGACGGAGTTATCCTGAGGCTTTGCCGCCGCTTATGCTGATCTTCTGAAGCTAAGATGTATGTGAGCTTTGTTTTATAATAAATGGAATTGTAATCTTTTTACTCACACCTGCGCCCTCCATTCTTCTTTTTTTATATATATATATATATATATATATATATATATGTCAGACAGATGGTTGTGCAATCAATGTTTTTTCCTTAAAATGCATCAATTCCGTAATAATCAGGATGTGAGCGCAGGCACTTCCAATAAACAGTGTAACCAACACTATTAGTCCATTAATGCTGAAAGAAAAATAAGATTTTACTCACCGGTAAATCTATTTCTCGTAGTCCGTAGTGGATGCTGGGAACTCCGTAAGGGCCATGGGGAATAGACGGGCTCCGCAGGAGACTGGGCACTCTAAAAGAAAGATTAGGTACTATCTGGTGTGCACTGGCTCCTCCCACTATGACCCTCCTCCAGACCTCAGTTAGGATACTGTGCCCGGAAGAGCTGACACAATAAGGAAGGATTTTGAATCCCGGGTAAGACTCATACCAGCCACACCAATCACACCGTATAACTCGTGATACTACACCCAGTTAACAGTATGAAATATAACTGAGCCTCTCAACAGATGGCTCAACAATAACCCTTAGTTAGGCAATAACTACATACAAGTATTGCAGACAATCCGCACTTGGGATGGGCGCCCAGCATCCACTACGGACTACGAGAAATAGATTTACCGGTGAGTAAAATCTTATTTTCTCTGACGTCCTAGTGGATGCTGGGAACTCCGTAAGGACCATGGGGATTATACCAAAGCTCCCAAACGGGCGGGAGAGTGCGGATGACTCTGCAGCACCGAATGAGAGAACTCAAGGTCCTCCTCAGCCAGGGTATCAAATTTGTAGAATTTTGCAAACGTGTTTGCCCCTGACCAAGTTGCAGCTCGGCAAAGTTGTAAAGCCGAGACCCCTCGGGCAGCCGCCCAAGATGAGCCCACTTTCCTCGTGGAATGGGCTTTTACTGATTTAGGATGCGGCAATCCAGCCGCAGAATGCTCCAGCTGAATTGTGCTACAAATTCAGCGAGCAATAGTCTGCTTAGAAGCAGGAGCACCTATTTTGTTGGGTGCCTACAGGATAAAAAGCGAGTCAGTTTTCCTGACTCCAGCCGTCCTGGAAATATAAATTTTTAAGGCCCTGACTACGTCCAGTAACTTGGAAACTTCCAAGTCCCTAGTAGCCGCAGGCACTACAATAGGTTGGTTCAAGTGAAAAGCTGATACCACCTTAGGGAGAAACTGGGGACGAGTCCTCAATTCTGCCCTATCCATATGGAAAATCAGATAAGGGCTTTTACATGACAAAGCCGCCAATTCTGACACACGCCTGGCCGAAGCCAAGGCCAATAACATGACCACTTTCCACGTGAGATATTTCAAATTCACAGTTTTAAGTGGCTCAAACCAATGTGATTTTAAGAAACTCAACACCACGTTGAGATCCCAAGGTGCCACAGGAGGCACAAAAGGGGGCTGAATATGTAGCACTCCCTTTACAAATGTCTGAACTCCAGGCAGTGAAGCCAGTTCTTTCTGGAAGAAAATTGACAGAGCCGAAATCTGGACCTTAATGGAACCCAATTTTAGGCCCATAGTCACCCCTGACTGTAGGAAGTGCAGAAAACGACCCAGCTGAAATTCCTCTGTTGGGGCCTTCCTGGCCTCACACCACGCAACATATTTTCGCCAAATACGGTGATAATGGTTTGCGGTTACTTCTTTCCTGGCTTTTATCAGCGTAGGAATGACTTCTTCCGGAATGCCCTTTTCCTTTAGGATCCGGAATTCAACCGCCATGCCGTCAAACGCAGCCACGGTAAGTCTTGGAACAGACAGGGCCCCTGCTGTAGCAGATCCTGTCTGAGCGGTAGAGGCCATGGGTCCTCTGATATCATTTCTCTTCTTGGCCCATCCGGAACCACGAGTATCGTTCTTACTCCTCATTTTCTTATTATTCTCAGTACCTTTGGTATGAGAGGCAGAGGAGGGAATACATAAACCGACTGGTACACCCACGGTGTCACTAGAGCGTCCACAGCTATTGCCTGAGGGTCCCTTGACCTGGCGCAATATCTAGTTTTATGTTTAGGCGGGTCGCCATCATGTCCACCTGTGGCCTTTCCCAACGGTTTACCAACAGTTGGAAGACTTCTGGATGAAGTCCCCACTCTCCCGGGTGTAGGTCGTGTCTGCTGAGGAAGTCTGCTTCCCAGTTGTCCACTCCCGGAATGAACACTGCTGACAGTGCTAAGACGTGATTTTCCGCCCATCTGAGAATCCTTGTGGCTTCTGCCATCGCCATCCTGCTTCTTGTGCCGCCCTGTCGGTTTACATGGGCGACTGCCGTGATGTTGTCTGATTGGATCAGTACCGGCTGGTTTTGAAGCAGAGGCCTTGCCAGACTTAGGGCATTGTAAATGGCCCTCAGTTCCAGAATATTTATGTGTAGGGACGACTCCTGACTTGACCAAAGTCCTTGGAAATTTCTTCCCTGTGTGACTGCCCCCCAGCCTCGAAGGCTGGCATCCGTGGTTACCAGGACCCAGTCCTGTATGCCGAATCTGCGGCCCTCTTGAAGATGAGCACTCTGCAGCCACCACAGTAGAGATACCCTGGTCCTTGGAGACAGGGTTATCAGCCGATGCATCTGAAGATGCGATCCCGACCACTTGTCCAAGAGGTCCCACTGAAAGGTTCTTGCATGGAACCTGCCGAATGGAATTTTGCTTCGTAAGAAGCTACCATTTTTCCCAGGACTCGTGTGCAGTGATGCACCGATACCTGTTTTGGTTTCAGGAGGTCTCTGACTAGAGATGACAGCTCCTTGGCTTTCTCCTGCGGGAGAAACACTTTTTTCTGTTCTGTGTCCAGAACCATCCCCAGGAACAGTAGGCGTGTGGTAGGAACCAGCTGTGACTTTGGAATGTATAGAATCCATCCGTGCTGTTGTAGCACTTCCCGAGATAGTGCTACTCCGACCAACAACTGCTCCTTGGACCTCGCCTTTATAAGGAGATCGTCCAAGTACGGGATAATTAAAACTCCCTTTTTTCGAAGGAGTATCATCATTTCTACCATTACCTTGGTAAAGACCCTCGGTGCCGTGGACAGTCCAAACGGCAGTGTTTGGAATTGGTAATGGCAATCCTGTACCACAAATCTGAGGTACTCCTGGTGAGGATGGTAAATGGGGACATGTAGGTAAGCATCCTTGATGTCCAGGGATACCATGTAATCCCCCTCCTCCAGGCTTGCAATAACCGCCCTGAGCGATTCCATCTTGAACTTGAATTTTTTTATGTATGTGTTCAAGGATTTCAAATTTAAAATGGGTCTCACCGAACCGTCCGGTTTCGGTACCACAAACAGTGTGGAATAGTAACCCCGTCCTTGTTGAAGTAGGGGCACCTTGACTATCACCTGCTGGGAATACAGCTTGTGAATTGCCTCTAGCACAGCCTCCCTGCCTGAGGGAGTTGTCGGCAAGGCAGATTTGAGGAAACGGCGGGGGGGGAGACGCCTCGAATTCCAGCTTGTACCCCTGAGATACTACTTGAAGGATCCAGGGATCCACCTGTGAGCGAGCCCACTGATCGCTGAAATTTTTGAGGCGGCCCCCCACCGTACCTGGCTACGCCTGTGGAGCCCCCGCGTCATGCGGTGGACTCAGAGGAAGCGGGGGAAGAATTTTGATTCTGGGAACTGGCTGACTGGTGCAGCTTTTTCCCTCTTCCCTCGTCTCTGTGCAGAAAGGAAGCGCCTTTGACCCGCTTGCTTTTCTGAAGCCGAAAGGACTGTACCTGATAATACAGTGCTTTCTTAGGCTGTGAGGAAACCTGAGGTAAAAAATTTTCTTCCCAGCTGTTGCTGTGGATACGAGGTCCCAGAGACCATCCCCAAACAATTCCTCACCCTTATAAGGCTCTATGTGCCTTTTAAAGTCAGCATCACCTGTCCAGTGTCGGGTCTCTAATACCCTCCTGACAGAATGGACATTGCATTAATTCTGGATGCCAGCCGGCAAAATATCCCTCTGTGCATCCCTCATATATAAGACGACGTCTTATGTTCGCAAAATAGTATCCCTGTTTGACAGGGTTACAGACCACGCTGCAGCAGCACTATCTGCAGGTCTCAGTCTAGTACCTGATTGTGTAAATACAGACTTCAGGATAGCCTCCTGCTTTTTATCAGCAGGTACCTTCAAAGTGGCCGTATCCTAAGACGGCAGTGCCACCTTTTTTGACAAACGTGTGAGCGCCTTATCGACCCTAGGGGATATCTCCCAGCGTAACTTATCCTCTGGCGGGAAAGGGTACGCCATCAGTAACTTTTTAGAAATTACCAGTTTCTTATCGGGGGAACCCATGCTTTTTCACACTTCATTCACTCATTTGATGGGGGAACAAAACACTGGCTGCTTTTTGTCCCCAAACATAAAACCCTTTTTTAGTGGTACTTGGGTTAATGTCAGAAATGTGTAACACATTTTTTATTGCCGGGATCATGTAACGGATGTTCCTAGTGGATTGTGTATATGTCTCAACCTCGTTGACACTGGAGTCAGACTCCGTGTCGACATCTGTGTCTGCCATCTGAGGGAGCGGGCGTTTTTGAGCCCCTGATGGCCTTTGAGACGCCTGGGCAGGCGCGGGCTGAGAAGCCGGCTGTCCCATAGCTGTTACGTCATCCAGCCTTTTATGTAAGGAGTTGACACTGTCGGTTTATACCTTCCACCTATCCATCCACTCTGGTGTCGGCCCCACAGGGGGCGACATCACATTTATCGGCATCTGCTCTGCCATCACATAAGCCTGCCTCCTCATCAAACGTGTCGACACAGCCGTACCGACACACCGCACACACACACAGGGAATGCTCTGACTGAGGACAGGACCCCACACAGCCCTTTGGGGAGACAGAGAGAGAGTATGCCAGCACACACCAGAGCGCTATATAATTTTGGGATTAACACTATATTGAGTGAATTTTTCCCAATAGCTGCTTGTATATACAATATTGCGCCTAAATTTTGTGCCCCCCCCCTCTCTTTTTAACCCTTTGAGCCTGAAAACTACAGGGGATAGCCTGGGGAGCTGTCTTCCAGCTGCACTGTGAAGAGAAAATGGCGCCAGTGTGCTGAGGGAGAAGCCCCGCCCCTTTTTCAACTGACTTTCTCCCGCTTTTTCTGGAATACTGGCAGGGGTAATTTTACATCTATATAGCCTCTAGGACTATATATGATGTAGATTTGCCAGCCAAGGTGTCATATATTGCCCTCAGGGCGCCCCCCCCCCCCCCCCCCCCCCCCAGCGCCCTGCACCCTCAGTGACCGGAGTGTGAAGTGTGCATGAGGAGCAATGGCGCACAGCTGCAGTGCTGTGCGCTACCTTGGTGAAGACCAAAGTCTTCTGCCGCCGATTTTCCGGACCTCTTCTTGCTTCTGGCTCTGTAAGGGGGACGGCGGCGCGGCTCCGGGAACGAACACCAAGGCCAGTTCCATGCAGTCGATCCCTCTGGAGCTAATGGTGTCCAGCAGCCTAAGAAGCCCAAGCTAGCTGCAAGCAGGTAGGTTCGCTTCTTCTCCCCTTAGTCCCTCGATGCAGTGAGCCTGTTGCCAGCAGGTCTCACTGTAAAATAAAAAACCTAAAATAAACTTTCTTTCTAGGAGCTCAGGAGAGCCCCTAGTGTGCATCCAGCTCAGCCGGGCACAGAAATCCAACTGAGGTCTGGAGGAGGGTCATAGTGGGAGGAGCCAGTGCACACCAGATAGTACCTAATCTTTCTTTTAGAGTGCCCAGTCTCCTGCGGAGCCCGTCTATTCCCCATGGTCCTTACGGAGTTCCCAGCATCCACTAGGATGCTGAAAGAAAATGAAGGCGCACTCAGTGAGTCAAAGTATCACAATATTTTACTAAAAAGTAACAAGCTCACATACATCGAGATAAATGGTCACCAGTGTGCAGACGAATCCCTGCTGCCTCCGGAGCAGCTTGCAGCGGCACGCCCCGCACAGCACTGGCAGGTACAATTTCAGTTCAGCGTCTCAGCCAACGGACCAGTGTTCCTGGAGTGAAACGAACACGTCCTTCCCAAGCCACGCCCAACGTTGGCTGAGACGCTGAACTGAAATTGTACCTGCCAGTGCTGTGCGAGGCGTGCCGCTGCAAGCTGCTCCGGAGGCAGCAGGGATTCGTCTGCACACTGGTGACTTTTTATCTCGATGTATGTGAGCTTGTTACTTTTTAGTAAAATATTGTGATACTTTGACTCACTGAGTGCGCCTTCATTTTCTTTCAGCATATCTATATATATATATATATATATATATATCTATATATATATATATATATATGTATGTATGTATATATATGTATATATTGCTACACAGTCTATACTGTTTTGTATTTTTTACTGTGTATTTCAGTCACCTCATACCGATTTTATCCTCTGTTTGTGCCCTGTATTTACTGTCACATACATCAGGGGGTCATTTGCAGGTATTGTGTTTGCCTGGCTATATTGTACTGTTACGCTCCAAGGCTACATTCCCTATAATGTCTGCCACACAGGGTGGGAGATCCGCAGACGCTTCAGCGTCATGCACTGCTGGCAACAAGGATTTACCTGAGGGGGAAGTTTTAGCTGATGGTTCAGGCACTGGGTGCCATACATCTCCCAGTCAGCCCGCAGCACCTGTGGCCAATCAGGAACCATCTTGGGCAGCGTTCTCAAGTATGCTGAATATGCTTGTGACACGTCTTACACCCCCTGTGGTACCTCCTGTGCCATTGCAGCCACATGTTGTCCCTGTATTTAATCCGCCCTGGGCGGACACTCTGTCTACCCAGTTACAACAATTAAATCAATCTTTAGTTAGACAAAAGTCTACCCCATGCCCCACTGGGGTCAAGGGGTCATCTAAGCAGGCCATTTCTTCCTCACAATCCACTAATATTTTGGATAATTCTTCTGATGAGGATGGGGAATATTCTGATCGCTTCTGATGAGGAATCTGCAACCCAGGTTGATGTTCCTGACCTAGTGGAGGCTATTAAGCTGATTCTCCAAATTGATGCTGAGATTGATCGCACTCCTGCGTCTAAGAAACCTGATACGTTCAAACGGCAGAAGGTTACTAAAGTAGTCTTACCACAGTCTGACCATTTAATTGACATACGTCAGTAATCCTGGTCGTCTCCAGGAAAGAAATTTTCCCTGTCTAAAAAGATGCTAGCTCGTTATCCTATCCCTGTGGAATTGAGTAACAAGTGGGAAACTCCACCGCCGGTGGACTCTCATGTCGCCCGTCTTGTGGTGTCATCTACTCTGCCTGTCACCACTGTCACCTCGGTGAAGGAACCGACGGATAAGCATGTGAAGGGATGCCTGAAGTCTATTTACTCTCTTACTGGTGTTGTACATAGACCCACTATAGCAGCCTCATGTGCCGCAAAAGAAAATGAAGCATGGGTTCAGGCAATTGAGGATGAGCTGCCTCAGGATATTTCTGACACTGCCAGACAGTATCTGTCTCCTATTACCACAGCCTCCCACTATATTCAGGAGGTGGCCTCTGAGGCAGGTGTAGTGGCAGCCAAGGCGTCCACTACGTCTATACTGGCTCAATGAATTCTGTGGTTGAGGTCCTTGAAGGTGGACCTAGACTCCAAAAAGACCTTGGAGGTGCTCCCTTTTAAGGGAGACATCCTTTTTGGGGACGATCTGAATAAGATTGTGACTGACTTGGCAACTGCTAAGACTGCGTTTCTCCCAAGTACTAATCCTTCTGCATCACTTTTTACTCCTTTCGACCTCCAGGGAAGGCAAAGGGTCAGGCGTACCCGAGACAGGCTCGTACTTCCAAATTCACTGAGCCCAAACCTAAACAACCGTGGGCCGCCCGTCAGCCTGCTTCCAAACAAGACAAGCCTGCTGCATGACGGGGCAGGCCTTCCCCTGGAGGACCCAAGGGTGGGAGGCCGACTTCTGCAGTTCATCCAGGCCTGGTTAAAGATAATTTCGGATGCCAGGGTGCTGGAAGTTGTCTGTCACGGGAACGCAATCTCTTTCAAGAAACATCCCCCTCGCCAGTTCTGCTCAACGGTTATCCCTTCGGATCCATTGAAAGCGCAAGCTCTACACTTGGTTGTGCAAACCCTCCTGGACACACGAGTGGTAGTTCCGGTACCCCTGTCCCAGAAAGGCAGGGGATACTATTTTACCCTGTTTCTACTTCCGAAGCCAAATGGGTCCTTCCGGCCTATACTCAACCTCAAAGCATTGAACAAATTTGTGAGAGTGTCTAAATTCCATATGGAAACTCTGCGCTCTATTGTACTGGCCATGGAACCCAAAGACTATATGGTATCCCTGGACATACAGGATGCTTACCTGCATATACCTATTGCATCAGCAATATCTACGGTTTGCTGTTAGCAACCTACATTATCAATTCCAGGCTCTGCCATTTGACTGGCCATGGCCCCTCGGATCTTCACCAAGGTCATGGCCATGATGACGGCCCTTCTCCCCCGTCAGGGAATCAGGATACTGCCGTATCTGGATGACTTACTGATCCTGGCGAACTCCCAAGATGTTCTCCTCAATCATGTGGGACTGATGGTCCAATTCCTACAAGCCCACTGGTGGCTCATCAACTGGAAAAAGTCCTCGCTGGTCCCTGCTCGGAGCATGGTGCACCTGGGGGCACTACTGGACACACACAGCCAGAGATTGTTTCTGTCTCCAGAGAAAGTCCTGAAACTTCAGGACAGGATCAGATACTTCCTCTCTCGCCCAAGAGTGTCGATATACTCGGCGATGCAAGGACTAGGCCTCATGCTGTCGTTTTTCCTCATGGTAGAGTACTCTCAATTTCATTCCCGCCCTCTGCAGAGGTTAATCTTTTCCAAGTGGGACGGCCAGCCTCATCAGATCAGGTCTCAAATGATCTCCTTGACTCCAGAGGTTCATCTGTCACTGAGCTACAGGACCAACCGTTGAGCAGGGGCCATTCCTTCTTGATCTCCAACTGGATCCTCCTGACAACAGACACCAGTCTGCGAGGTTGGGGGCTGTGTTGGAGCAACACTCTCTCCAGGGTCTGTGGACCAGAGAGGAATCTCTCCGAACGATAAACATTCTGGAATTGCGGACAGTGTTCAATACGCTGATGCTTGCCCTGCCTTTGGTACAGAACAGGCCTGTTCAAGTACAATCAGACAACGCCACCACAGTGGCATACATAAATCATCAAGGCAGCATTCAAAGCAGCATGGCAATGCTGGAACTATCAAAAATCCTCCGTTGGGCGGAATGCCATCTACCAGCAGTATCGTCAGTGTTCATTCCTGCAGTTCTCAACTGGGAAGCAGATTTCCTCAGTCATCAGGACGTTCACGCCGGAGAGTGGCGTCTTCATCCAGAAGTCTTTCAACTCCTAGTGGACAAGTGGGGCCTACCAGATGTAGACCTGATGGCGTCTCTACACAATCACAAGTTTGCGGTCTTCGGATCAAGGACAAGGGATCCTCAAGCAGCATTCGTGGATGCACTGGCAATTCCATGGAACTTTCAGCTGCCATACGTGTTCCTTCCAGTGTCACTCCTGCCCAGGGTGCTATGGAAGTTCAAGCAAGAAAGAGGAATACTACTTCTAGTCACTCCAGCGTGGCCCAGACGGCATTGGTTCTCAGTCCTGCAAGGTCTATCGATAGAGCGTCCTCTTCTACTTCCTCAACGCCCAGACCTCCTCATTCAGGGCTCTTGTGTCCATCTGGACCTGACCAGACTGACTTTGATGGCATGGCTCTTGAAGCTTCACTTGAGGGCCAAAGGATTCTCTGAGGCGGTTATTCAAACTATGTTGAAGGCCCGCAAACCGGCTTCTGCATGGATTTATTACAGGGTCTGGAACTCTTACTTCACATGGTGTGCTGCTCAGAAATATGATGCCTATTCGTTCAGAACTTCCAGGCTTTTCTGCAACAAGGCCTAGATTTAAGCCTTCATCTGGCCTCCCTCAAGGTTCATATATCTGCCTTGTCGGTGTGGTTACAGAGAAAAATTGTGTCTATTCCTGATGTTCATACTTTCACTCAGGGTGTTTTATGGATTCAGCCTCCCTATGTCCCTCCTGTGGTTCCATAGGATCTGTCTGTTGTCTTAAATTCCCTACAAGAGTCTCCATTTGAACCTCTTGAGTCTGTGAACCTTAAATGCCTTACGCTTAAGGTCGTGTTTCTGCTGGCTATTACCTCTGCTAGGAGGGTGTCAGACTTAGGTGCTTTGTCCAGTTATCCACCCTTTTTGATTTTTCACCGTGACCGGTCAGTTCTTCGAACTCACCCGGTTATCTGCCTAAAGTAGTCTCTTCTTTCCATCTTAACCAAGAGATTGTGGTTCTGGCTTTTATGTCTTCTGGTTTGTCTTCCAAAGAACGGTCTTTGGATGTGGTACGGGCTCTCCGGATCTACATGGAGTACTGCCTCTATCAGGAGGTCAGATATCCTGTTTGTACTTTTTGTTTTTCACAAATGTGGCTGGCCTGCGAATTAGCAAACCTTGGCCAGATGGATTAGAATGGTGATTGTACAAGCCTATGCACAGGCTGGACTCCCAGCTCCTGCTGCTATCAAAGCCCATTCTACTCGGTCTGTTGGAGCTTCTTGGGCGGCCCGCCGTGGCGCGTCTGCTGAACAATTGTGCAAGGCGGCTACGTGGTCCGCCGTGAACGCGTTCATTAGGTTCTATGCCTTTGATACTTCTGCCTCCCAGGATGCTTCCTTTGGACGCCGGGTTCTTGTGCCCGCTATGGTGCATCCCCTCCCACGAAGAACTGCTTTAGGACATCCCCCCAATGTATTCCCTGTGGAATCCCAGTGTGCCCTGCTGCAGAATAGGAGATTTGTGGTAGACTTACCATAGTTAAATCTCTTTCTGCGAGGTACACTGGATTCCACAGGGCGCCCACCATGATGCACTTTGCTTCTTTGGGTTTGTATGGCATTAGCCGCTGGTCCCTTCTCCTGTCATGAGAATGTGGTTCTATGTGACTAACATTTGACCTTTCTTTTACCTGCTACTGCATTGGACGGATTAACAAAACTGAGCTCCAGTGGACAGAGGCGGAGTTACAGAGGAGGCGGTGCAGTGCATTTTGGGAACAGTCAAAGCTTTAGCCTGTTGGTGCCTCGGATCAAGCTCCAACTCTACATCCCAATGTATTCCCTGTGGAATCTAGTGTACCTCGAAGAAAGAGATTTAACTATGGTAAGTCTACCATAAATCTCCTTTTATAAAGTGGGGGGGCTAGGTGGCAAGGTAAATAAGTTCCACCACCTCTCTAGGACCATTTGACAGGACGGTCCCGTATGAAAGCCCTCACCGCTTTCACGTCCAATCCCCAGTACACAGAAAGGATGTTTAGGTCACAAGGGACCTGGCCTCATAGGGAATTCCCGCTTACCGCCAGTAACTGGATGTTACTGACTCCACCCACTGCACAGTGGGCGGTACTACTCTGCCAACACCAAACTCCTAACCTGCCGTGGTGTTTGGAACCACGGTTCTGCACTGTATGCGTTGACATGCCGCCTTACCACACCTGTGTGGTGTTGACGAATCCCCACTAGTCGCTTGACTAGGCTCTACCTGGTAGCTGGCTGGTGGCGGAGCTTGGAGATGCTGGTTACACCCTGGACAGCCGGAAACAGAGCTAGGTTTTGCCTAGCCCTGCAGGTCACAAGATGAAGCGGTCGTCTTGAGACAGATGATGTTTATTTGCTCAATAATAGTCTTAAGAAAGACCCTTCCCTGTTGCTAGGGGCAACAGCAATATAGCAAGATGTTACAGCAGAATAAAAATGGTATAATACACCTGGAGGCTCACAGGCCTCCTCTTTTTATATAGTAAAATAAGATTTTACTCACCGGTAAATCTATTTCTCGTAGTCCGTAGTGGATGCTGGGAACTCCGAAAGGACCATGGGGAATAGCGGCTCAGCAGGAGACTGGGCACAACTAAAAGAAAGCTTTTAGACTACCTGGTGTGCACTGGCTCCTCCCACCATGACCCTCCTCCAAGCCTCAGTTAGGATACTGTGCCCGGAAGAGCTGACACAATAAGGAAGGATTTTGAATCCCGGGTAAGACTCATACCAGCCACACCAATCACACCGTATAACTCGTGATACCATATCCAGTTAACAGTATGAAACATAACTGAGCCTCTCAACAGATGGCTCATAACAATAACCCTTTAGTTAACAATAACTATGTACAAGTATTGCAGACAATCCGCACTTGGGATGGGCACCCAGCATCCACTACGGACTACGAGAAATAGATTTACCGGTGAGTAAAATCTTATTTTCTCTAATGTCCTAGTGGATGCTGGGAACTCCGAAAGGACCATGGGGATTATACCAAAGCTCCCAAACGGGCGGGAGAGTGCGGATGACTCTGCAGCACCGAATGAGAGAACTCAAGGTCCTCCTCAGCCAGGGTATCAAATTTGTAGAATTTAGCAAACGTGTTTGTCCCTGACCAAGTTGCAGCTCGGCAAAGTTGTAAAGCCGAGACCCCTCGGGCAGCCGCCCAAGATGAGCCCACTTTCCTCGTGGAATGGGCTTTTACTGATTTAGGATGCGGCAATCCAGCCGCAGAATGCTCCAGCTGAATTGTGCTACAAATTCAGCGAGCAATAGTCTGCTTAGAAGCAGGAGCACCTATTTTGTTGGGTGCCTACAGGATAAAAAGAGAGTCAGTTTTCCTGACTCCAGCCGTCCTGGAAATATAAATTTTTAAGGCCCTGACTACGTCCAGTAACTTGGAATCTTCCAAGTCCCTAGTAGCCGCAGGCACTACAATAGGTTGGTTCAAGTGAAAAGCTGATACCACCTTAGGGAGAAACTGGGGACGAGTCCTCAATTCTGCCCTATCCATATGGAAAATCAGATAAGGGCTTTTACATGACAAAGCCGCCAATTCTGACACACGCCTGGCCGAAGCCAAGGCCAATAACATGACCACTTTCCACGTGAGATATTTCAAATCCACAGTTTTAAGTGGCTCAAACCAATGTGATTTTAGGAAACTCAACACCACGTTGAGATCCCAAGGTGCCACAGGAGGCACAAAAGGGGGCTGAATATGTAGCACTCCCTTTACAAATGTCTGAACTCCAGGCAGTGAAGCCAGTTCTTTCTGGAAGAAAATCGACAGAGCCGAAATCTGGACCTTAATGGAACCCAAGTTTAGGCCCATAGTCACTCCTGACTGCAGGAAGTGCAGAAAACGACCCAGCTGAAATTCCTCTGTTGGGGCCTTCCTGGCCTCACACCACGCAACATATTTTCGCCAAATACGGTGATAATGGTTTGCGGTTACTTCTTTCCTGGCTTTTATCAGCGTAGGAATGACTTCCTCCGGAATGCCCTTTTCCTTTAGGATCCGGAATTCAACCGCCATGCCGTCAAACGCAGCCGCGGTAAGTCTTGGAACAGACAGGGCCCCTGCTGTAGCAGATCCTGTCTGAGCGGTAGAGGCCATGGGTCCTCTGATATCATTTCTTGAAGTTCTGGGCCCATCCGGAACCACGAGTATCGTTCTTACTCCTCGTTTTCTTATTATTCTCAGTACCTTTGGTATGAGAGGCAGAGGAGGGAATACATAAACCGACTGGTACACCCACGGTGTCACTAGAGCGTCCACAGCTATTGCCTGAGGGTCCCTTGACCTGGCGCAATATCTAGTTTTTTGTTTAGGCGGGACGCCATCATGTCCACCTGTGGCCTTTCCCAACGGTTTACCAACAGTTGGAAGACTTCTGGATGAAGTCCTCACTCTCCCGGGTGTAGGTCGTGTCTGCTGAGGAAGTCTGCTTCCCAGTTGTCCACTCCCGGAATGAACACTGCTGACAGTGCTAAGACGTGATTTTCCGCCCATCGGAGAATCCTTGTGGCTTCTGCCATCGCCATCCTGCTTCTTGTGCCGCCCTGTAGGTTTACATGGGCGACTGCCATGATGTTGTCTGATTGGATCAGTACCGGCTGGTTTTGAAGCAGAGGCCTTGCCAGACTTAGGGCATTGTAAATGGCCCTCAGTTCCGGAATATTTATGTGTAGGGACGACTCCTGACTTGACCAAAATCCTTGGAAATTTCTTCCCTGTGTGACTGCCCCCCAGCCTCGAAGGCTGGCATCCGTGGTTACCAGGACCCAGTCCTGTATGCCGAATCTGCGGCCCTCTTGAAGATGAGCACTCTGCAGCCACCACAGTAGAGATACCCTGGTCCTTGGAGACAGGGTTATCAGCCGATGCATCTGAAGATGCGATCCCGACCACTTGTCCAAGAGGTCCCACTGAAAGGTTCTTGCATGGAACCTGCCGAATGGAATTTTGCTTCGTAAGAAGCTACCATTTTTCCCAGGACTCGTGTGCAGTGATGCACCGATACCTGTTTTGGTTTCAGGAGGTCTCTGACTAGAGATGACAGCTCCTTGGCTTTCTCCTGCGGGAGAAACACTTTTTTCTGTTCTGTGTCCAGAACCATCCCCAGGAATAGTAGGTGTGTGGTAGGAACCAGCTGTGACTTTGGAATGTATAGAATCCATCCGTGCTGTTGTAGCACTTCCCGAGATAGTGCTACTCCGACCAACAACTGCTCCTTGGACCTCGCCTTTATAAGGAGATCGTCCAAGTACGGGATAATTAAAACTCCCTTTTTTCGAAGGAGTATCATCATTTCTGCCATTACCTTGGTAAAGACCCTCGGTGCCGTGGACAGTCCAAACGGCAGTGTTTGGAATTGGTAATGGCAATCCTGTACCACAAATCTGAGGTACTCCTGGCGAGGATGGTAAATGGGGACATGTAGTAAGCATCCTTGATGTCCAGGGATACCATGTAATCCCCCTCCTCCAGGCTTGCAATAACCGCCCTGAGCGATTCCATCTTGAACTTTAATTTTTTTATGTATGTGTTCAAGGATTTCAAATTTAAAATGGGTCTCACCGAACCGTCCGGTTTCGGTACCACAAACAGTGTGGAATAGTAACCCCGTCCTTGTTGAAGTAGGGGCACCTTGACTATCACCAGCTGGGAATACAGCTTGTGAATTGCCTCTAGCACAGCCTCCCTGCCTGAGGGAGTTGTCGGCAAGGCAGATTTGAGGAAACGGCGGGGGGGAGACGCCTCGAATTCCAGCTTGTACCCTTGAGATACTATTTGCAGGATCCAGGGATCCACCTGTGAGCGAGCCCACTGATCGCTGAAATTTTTGAGGCGGCCCCCCATCGTACCTGGCTCCGCCTGTGGAGCCCCACCGTCATGCGGCGGACTCAGAGGTAGCGGGGGAAGAATTTTGATTCTGGGAACTGGCTGACTGGTGCAGCTTTTTCCCTCTTCCCTCGTCTCTGTGCAGAAAGGAAGCGCCTTTGACCCGCTTGCTTTTCTGAAGCCGAAAGGACTGTACCTGATAATACAGTGCTTTCTTAGGCTGTGAGGAAACCTGAGGTAAAAAAAATTTCTTCCCAGCTGTTGCTGTGGATACGAGGTCCCAGAGACCATCCCCAAACAATTCCTCACCCTTATAAGGCTCTATGTGCCTTTTAAAGTCAGCATCACCTGTCCAGTGTCGGGTCTCTAATACCCTCCTGACAGAATGGACATTGCATTAATTCTGGATGCCAGCCGGCAAAATATCCCTCTGTGCATCCCTCAAATATAAGAAGACGTCTTTAATATGCTCTTATGTTCGCAAAATAGTATCCCTGTTTGACAGGGTCACAGACCACGCTGCAGCTATCTGCAGGTCTCAGTCTAGTACCTGAGTGTGTAAATACAGACTTCAGGATAGCCTCCTGCTTTTTATCAGCAGGTACCTTCAAAGTGGCCGTATCCTAAGACGGCAGTGCCACCTTTTTTGACAAACGTGTGAGCGCCTTATCCACCCTAGGGGATATCTCCCAGCGTAACTTATCCTCTGGCGGGAAAGGGTACGCCATCAGTAACTTTTTAGAAAATCTTATCGGGGGAACCCACGCTTTTTCACACTTCATTCACTCATTTGATGGGGGAACCAAACACTGCCGGCTTTTTCTCCCCAAACATAAAACCCTTTTTTAGTGGTACTTGGGTTAATGTCAGAAATGTGTAACACATTTTTTATTGCCGGGATCATGTAACGGATGTTCCTAGTGGATTGTGTATATGTCTCAACCTCGTCGACACTGGAGTCAGACTCCGTGTCGACATCTGTGTCTGCCATCTGAGGGAGCGGGCGTTTTTGAGCCCCTGATGGCCTTTGAGACGCTTGGGCAGGCGCGGGCTGAGAAGCCGGCTGTCCCACAGCTGTTACGTCATCCAGCCTTTTATGTAAGGAGTTGACACTGTCGGTTTATACCTTCCACCTATCCATCCACTCTGGTGTCGGCCCCACAGGGGGCGACATCACATTTATCGGCATCTGCTCTGCCACCACATAAGCCTCCTCATCAAACGTGTCGACACAGCCGTACCGACACACACACAGGGAATGCTCTGACTGAGGACAGGACCCCACACAGCCCTTTGGGGAGACAGAGAGAGAGTATGCCAGCACACACCAGATCGCTATATAATTTAGGGATTAACACTATATTGAGTGAATTTTTCCCAATAGCTGCTTGTATATACAATATTGCGCCTAAATTTAGTGCCCCCCCTCTCTTTTTAACCCTTTGAGCCTGCAAACTACAGGGGAGAGCCTGGGGAGCTGTCTTCCAGCTGCACTGTGAAGAGAAAATGGCGCCAGTGTGCTGAGGGAGATAGCTCCGCCCCTTTTTCGCGGACTTTTCTCCCGCTTTTTTATGGATTCTGGCAGGGGTATTTATCACATATATAGCCTCTGGGGCTATATATTGTGATATATTTGCCAGCCAAGGTGTTTTTATTGCGTCTCAGGGCGCCCCCCCCAGCGCCCTGCACCCTCAGTGACCGGAGTGTGAAGTGTGTATGAGGAGCAATGGCGCACAGCTGCAGTGCTGTGCGCTACCTTGGTGAAGACTGATGTCTTCTGCCGCCGATTTTCCGGACCTCTTCTTGCTTCTGGCTCTGTAAGGGGGACGGAGGCGCGGCTCCGGGAACGAACACCAAGGCCAGTTCCATGCGGTCGATCCCTCTGGAGCTAATGGTGTCCAGTAGCCTAAGAAGCCCAAGCTAGCTGCAAGCAGGTAGGTTCGCTTCTTCTCCCCTTAGTCCCTCGATGCAGTGAGCCTGTTGACAGCAGGTCTCACTGTAAAATAAAAAACCTAAAATAAACTTTCTTTCTAGGAGCTCAGGAGAGCCCATAGTGTGCATCCAGCTCGGCCGGGCACAGAAATCTAACCGAGGCTTGGAGGAGGGTCATGGTGGGAGGAGCCAGTGCACACCAGGTAGTCTAAAAGCTTTCTTTTAGTTGTGCCCAGTCTCCTGCTGAGCCGCTATTCCCCATGGTCCTTTCGGAGTTCCCAGCATCCACTAGGACGTTAGAGAAAACAACAATACATCTCAGTGGTTAGTTTCCCCCTGAGTCCTTTCCATCCAACCAGGATAACTTACAAAATATAAATAAATTACATTGTTTAAGGATATACCGATGTATCCTCATAAATCGTTGCTCATAGCGCACTATTAAGGGTCCTGAGTCGCGAGTTGGAAATAACGTTATGTGTGCGTTGTGTCCCACGCCCTGTAATACACATTTTAACCGCTGGGTAGCAAATGCTCCACGGTAAGACTACAGTGCTGAATACAATGCTGTGGCAGTAGGCAGTGATCTGTGAGGCTGGCCAATCATGTTCTTCCCTTTATAAAAAATACAATGCCACGCTGCCGCCCTGTTCACACAATTCATTTTGTCATTACATTGTGTACTAAATCCTGGATTTTATTAGCATAAACAGCATTATCTCGTAAAGCATTTGAGGTTCAGTTGCTATCAAATGGCCAGAAATATGTAATGCACTATACCACTGGGTCCATATCTCATTAATAGGATTTCCAGATGGTCTCCATTGCTTTTCCGCCATGCTTGGCGGATTCAATACAAAATTTTTATTAACACATAACAAAACACATCACATATACACCAGGGGGGCCTACTTTAACCATAATTGGCTGTGGCTTAACGAATGCCTGCAATGCATGAACCCCGAGTTCGATACCCAGCGGGGCGCACAATTATTATTATTTTTAATGTAATTATTTATTAATTATTTTTTAATTCAATAAAGTTATTTGGTGTGTTGCTACTTCCCTTTATATTAAAAAAGTCCCCTTCTACAAAATACAAGACCACGCTGCCGCCCTGTTCACACAATACATTTTGTCGTTACATTGTATACTAAATCCTGGATTTTATTAGCATAAACAGCTTTAATATCTCGGAAAGAATCTGAGGTTTAGTTGCTGTCAAACAGAGAGAAATATGTAATGCCACTGGGTCCCTAGCTCTTTAATATTACTTCCAGATGGTCTCCATTGCTGTGCCGCCACGCTTGGTGATTTCAATCCGACATTTATTTTTAACGCAAATCAGACAAAACACATTACATATAAACCAGGGTTGCTTACTCTAACCACGGATGGCTGTGGCCTAACGAATACAGTGTCCGACCACAATGCTTGCACGCCTGGGTACGATTATTTTTTTAACGCAATAAAGTTATTTGGTGTGTTGCTACTTCCCTTTATATAAAAAGTCTCCTTCTACAAAATACAATGCCACCCTGCCGCCCTGTTCACTCAATTCATTTTGTCGTTACATTGTGTACTAAATCCTGGATTTTATTAGCATAAACAGCTTTATTATCTCGGAAAGAATCTGAGGTTTAGTTGCTATCAAACGGAGAGAAATGTGTAATGCACTGTGCCACTGGGTCCCTATCTCTTTAATATCACTTCCAGATGGTCTCCATTGCTGTGCTGCCACGCTTGGTGAGTTCGATCCAACATATATATATTTTTTTAACACAAATCAGACAAAACACATCACATGTACACCAGGGGTGCTTACTCTAACCACGTTTGGCTGTGGCCTAACAAATACAGTATCCGCCCGCAATGCGTGCACTCCCGGGTTTCAAAACCCAGCAGGGCACACAATTATTATTATTTTTTTAATGCAATAAAGTAATTTGGTGTGTCGTTTCTTCCCTTTACATCTGAAAAAAATTATCTTCTACAGTATTCTATGTCACGGTATGACGAGGCGCTATTTACACTGTATTGCTCACAGTCTAGGCAGCTCCCTACACTACAGTATGCAACCTCCCCCCATTGATCATTCATTAGTATTCATTCCCGCTGAGGTAACTTTATGTCTGTAGCATAGCACCTCCCCCAGCCATGCTGCCGCCTGTTCACGCTAGTTATTCATTTTGTCATTACATTGTGTACTAAATCCTGGATTTTATTTACATAAACAGCTTTATTATGTCAGAAAGATGTTCTGGTTGGTTTGTTATCAAATGGCCAGAAATATGTAAAGCATTGTACCACTGGGTCCGTATCTCATTAATATGACTTTCAGATAGTCTCCATTGCTGTGCCGCCACTTTTGAAAATTGGTATCACAGACTTGCTGGCACCGCAGACAAAGCAACCACACACTTTACAGACACCTCAAACTGTATAAAGCCACTTTGTAGACACAAGTAGCTATCCATTCTGTGACTCTGCATCTAACAATGTAGACTTGCTACTGGGATCATCTCTTCGGCTGTATCACCCATACAAACCCTTGAGATACACTCTGTAGCCTCTGCTGATTTCAAAGTCAAGTTGTTGCTGCATTCTAACTGTTTCTACCACAAACTGTGTCTATTACTGAACTATCATCTCGCTGGTACAGTAAGTACAGGTACTGTATATGCTGATGATTGCCACATTTCTATACACTAATTCTACTTCCATTTACCTACAGTATAAACTAGCCCCTTGATTTGTGCATTGAGCAAATTTATCAGACTCCCTCCTGCTACAGTAGCTAAGGGTCTATTTGTCTATTTTCTGAACCTCAGGTGGAGATAAAGTGGAGGAGATAAACTACCAGCCAATCGCCTCCTAACTGTCATTTTCAAACCCAGCCTGTAACATGGCAGTTAGGATCTGATTGGCTGGTACTTTATCTCCTGCCACTTTATCTCCATCCAAGGTTTAGTAAATAGGCCCCTAAGCCCTCTGCTGCTAGTGCACTGTACCAGGGACGTGCAGTCAGGGGAGGCAGTGCCTCCCCTGTCATTAATGATTACAATAATATAAAGAAGATACTTATGACACATAATCTGTGTCATAAGTATATGCTTTATATTAATGTAATCATTTTTAAATCATAAAACAGGTTAAAATGTGTTTAAGAGGCACTGACAGCAGTGCCTCCCGCGGCCCATGATAAAGGTCCGGAAGCAAGGGGCGGGGCCAAGAAAAGGGCTGTAAAAGCCCTTTAGAAAATGCACTGTATGCGGCACTAGAATGAGTGCCTCAGTGACAGGGGCATGCTTTCAACCCGTATGAAAGCACGCCCCCCTGTCACTGAGGCAAATATGATTGGGCGCCAGATACAGGGATCTCCCTGTCGGTCCAGCCCACTTTCACTGCTACCGAGTCTGACTGACTGACTTGGTGCCGGGGGTAGCTGCACTCACTGCCGCTGCCCAGACCCTGGCTGCCGCTGCTTCCCGGATATTTGTGGCGGCATCAGATTTGGAACATTAGTGTCGGGGGCGATTGCTGGCGGCAACTTTAGCCGGCATTTTCCGCTGGTGGGGTCGGCAGTGCAGTAGCGGGCACTGGCGGTGGTGTGAGGACGGAGGACGTGGGACTGGAAGAAGTGACCCGGATACACCTGAGCCCAGTTTAAATGCGCTGTGGAGTGGGAGCAGGCTATTATCCCCCCAGATATTTATCCCCCCAGATATTTCATCAAACACCCGGCTGATTTTATTGGTGCCCCTCCTCCCTACAGTCACCCTGGGTTCCTGTCGGATCCATGCGCTGATCTGGAACAAGCTAAAGGTGATGTGTAGCTGGGCAGAAGAAAAAGAAGTAAAATTATTTTCTGGGGGCACGTTTGTTCAAAAATTTATTTATTAAAAATGTACTTTTATTAAATTCATTTTTAAAATAGAATTACAAAAAATGTGTACAGTATATATTTTCCTGTGAAAGTTGGTAACCTCTATTTCTAGCCTCTCTTTGGGATAAACACTATTAATTGGTGTGGAGGCAAGATACCTAGAACTGATAATCACTGTTATACCTTATGAATGTCAGTCTGGTTGAAAGTATCTATGTAAGGTAGCATCTGTTTGGTAGGTTATTCCTGCCCTTATAATTAGTCCAGAGGTACCGGGCACTATTAATTTGTATTTACATACATGGAGGGAGATTGCTGATGTAGTTGTTTATTTATTAATGATTTACATATATTACTGGCTTTGACACACCCTCTGTTTTTCTCATATAAAATACACCTCGACCATAGGCTATAAATGTCTTCACAGTAATTTAATCCTCCAGACACACTTAGCACTATGGGGGTCATTCCGAGTTGATTGCACGCTGCCAATTTTCGCTGCGCTGCAATCAGGTCACTACTGCACATGCGTATGCACCGCAATGCGCACGCACGTCGTACGGGTACAATGCGGGTTGTTTCTGTGCGATGGATTTAAGGAAGAATCCATTCGCACAGCTGATCACAAGAAGATTGACAG
Organism: Pseudophryne corroboree; assembly: GCF_028390025.1. NCBI lineage: Eukaryota > Metazoa > Chordata > Amphibia > Anura > Myobatrachidae > Pseudophryne > Pseudophryne corroboree. The sequence goes on from NC_086444.1 coordinate 1,118,128,155, forward strand.
AAAGAGGGCGTTTATGGGTGTCAACTGACCGTTTTCTGGGAGGTAGGGAAAACGCAGGCGTGTCTGGGCGTTTGGAGGACGGGTGTGTGACATCAATTCCGGCACCAAAAAGACTGAAGTGATCGCAGTGGCTGAGTAAGTCCAGAGCTACTCAGAAACTGCACAAACTGTTTTTGCAGAGCTCGGCTGCACAGGCGTTCGCACACTTGCAAAGCGAAAATACACTCCCCTATAGGCCGCGACTATGCGTTTGCACGGCTGCTAAAAACTGCTAGCGAGCGATCAACTCGGAATGAGGGCCTATGCTCATTTGTTTCTGATCCAAAGGAAGTCGTCTATTGGAGACAGGTTTCAAGTGTGCTTATATAGATTAAATGTACAAATACACAATTTTTGATTAATGAGTATGAGTTACAATATTCAATCGCAAATAGCAGGTAAGTATAGGGTACTTTATACAACCACTGACACTGTCCTATAAACACATTTTTATTCACATACGTTATGCAATCATAGGTTATACCACCCTTTGTTTAATAGATAAAAGTAAGGCACATCCTTCAGCCACTGATGTCGGGTGAGTATACAGTGCATTAATCAGCCGCCGATAACATCCTCAAAACATAACTTTATATAAAATTGCCTTATATCCTGAAAAGCACAGTTCATATTGGTTTCAATGATGTCCATTTAGACAATTTTCTCTCTCCAGTCTGCCACTGAAAGAGATTGGTCATCTTCTTTTTACAGAATAATTATGTACCATACCTCAACACCATTTATCCCTTGTGTCCCATTCTCCAAAATTCATATACTGTATGACGGAAAATATCCACACTGAAGGTCGCCACAGGGCCTGAAGTGAGCCTGCAAGGGGACATGCTGTGCTTGCCGCTGGTATTCTGGCTGTCGGGATCCCAGCATCGGATCGCGACATCTGGGATATCATACTGAAAGCTGTGGCACTGCCTTGACTATGGAGAATTTGATGTATATGGGTGGTTCTGCAACACGGGTGTGTGTTATTGTTACTCTGGGAAGGGTCAATGGTGATGATGTTTTGGGAAATAAATGTAAAGGGGTGTCTCCATTATGCAGATTGCAGGAGAGGTGGGATGGCCTGTGGTCGCTATACTGGGGAGCGATAGATGATTTGGGACCATTATGCTGGAGGCAGGTGATTAGCTTTGCCACCACTCTCCACCGGCTTAAGGAGCAAGGCAGACGTGCGGACGGACGTCAGGGACTACTGCTACCACCATTGTGATAGATTAATAGTTGCCCTCTGGATATATGTATGACATTTATGTGAGGGACGGAATCGGGATCCTGGCACTTGAGATGCCGAAGGTCAGAATACCAACAGCGGCATCCCAATATGCAAGATCCTGACAACTGTTAGGTTATTACCCTATCCCTAATCCCCCTAACCCTACCTGCCTGCAGCCTGACACTAACCTCCCCCCTCCCACCCCAAACCTTCCCTGGTATTGCCTAACCTTAACTCACCCTCCCTGCAGCCTAAACCTCACCCTTCCACCCCCGAAGCCTAACCCTCCCTGCAGCCTGACTCTCCCTTCTCACCTCTCTTTCTCTCCTCTCCCTAACTCTCTCTCATTTATCGGCCTCATTCTGTGCCTCCTCTCTCTGCCTCTCTGTATATCTGTCTCTCTTGCTCTCTCTTCGTAAAAATCTACCGCCAGCTCCCATCTGGCTTCTTGCACCTGTCCACGCTCGCTCTGCCCCCTTTGTTCTCGGCCCCTGTGGCTTCCTTCCCTCCAAGACTGCAACCCAAACCTCTGACAGCATGCTTATGTCCACTGCCAGCTCCTCCTAAAAGAAAAGTCTAGATCCACCCCAGCTGGTGCTGCTGTTCAGGGATGATTCTGCTCGTCTTCAGCCTCCACCACAAGCAGCAGCTCTCCCAGCAGTAGTGCAGGTAGAACCTGCGCTGCTGCCTTATGGATGTGTGAGGGAAGGAGGCGCACACACACAGCAGGCATAACCAGGGTTGGTGATGACAGGATATAGTGCTATGGATTGTATGAGGAAGGGTGGCCCCAAATCGGTGTCTTTCTTAGGTCCCCATGAGGTCAAAATCCACCTCTGGCGGCGGCCATAGCAGCGGCTTTAGCAGCATGCCTCACCAGCCACTGACCTCACCGCACGCCACTGCACTGTACAGTGTCATACCTCCCATCATGACTCTCTCCACTGGAGGGACAAAATGCTCTATTCCTGAACTTCCCTCTTAATTAAAAATTGCCATCACCTGTGGTGAACTAGTGTGTAGTTATTTGAATATGAAGGCGTTTCACCACAGCTTTAAGTAGCTCCTGGCCAGCATGCAAAAGCGGCACGGGCCAGGATCTACTGCTGAAGCACAAAAGTATCGCCGCCGTCCGGTGCTTTTGTACTTCTACGACAGGGGAGGGACTGACATGCAGGACGGGCTGGTCACCCCGCATGTCTGTGTGCCTGATCGTAGCCCTGCAAAACTTTGCAGGGCTATGATCAGATCGGAATGACCCCCTTAGTCCTGAAGTAGTGACAAGCATGAAGTGGAGAAGTTACCAATGGCAACCAATCAGATTCTCTGTATAATTTTATAGTATGCACTTTATAAATGTTACCTCAAAGCTGATTGCTTCACTTCTCCACTCTTTTCACTGCCTAACATGCTGCTACAGTATGATCTACATTAAATCCCAGCCCCTGGCATTGTACTGTGGCCATGTCTGCGGACTGACGTCTACTGTACAGTAATTTAACACTCGCCAGACATTTACAGTACGAGCTTGCACCCCCTCATACAAAGCCCCATAGTGCTAATGTACAGTACAGTACAGTATGTCCCATCTACGGGATCCTCTGTCTCAGTGAAATCTAGCACCTGGCATACTGCCCTGATGAGATTATCAATGCCCGGGCTACAGAGACCTCACTATCTGATTCCTGGCCTAATTCACCTTCCTCCTCTTCTTCCTGTGTTATCTGATCTGGCATTGAATCATCAGAATATAACACAGAGGAAACCGGAAAATTATGAGACAAATGATGACTACTCTTAGGAACAGGGCCGGTTCTTGCTGTGGTTGCGCCCCGGGCAAAACTATGGGGGAGTGGCTTCACTCGGGGGTGTGGTCAGTTACGCCCCCATTTGTGCCCCCTGTAGCGCCACCCTGATCATGCTGTGCCGCCCTGATCATGCCGTGCCGCTGTGCCGCCCTGATCATGCCGTGCCGCCCGCCTCCCGCGTGCCCTTATCAGTGCTGCCGCGTGCCTCCTTGCTCGATGCGGTGCGCAATGACGTCAGGCAGTGCGCGGAAAGTGGGCGGGAGGGTCAGCTCTGACTGCGCTGTGCTCAGTTAGGACTCCTACAGTAACATGGCGCCCGTTAGTACATGCGGCAGTGCCCTCGTAGATGCGGCGCCCCGGGCAAAAGTCCTGCTTGCCCGGGGCAAGAGCCGCTCTTGCTTAGGAATTGAACTATTCATGGACTATTGTAAACCCTGCAAAGTTCTAGAAATATCCTGAGCCCACTCTGGCTGCTCAGACGGCATTGCCTTGAATCAGACTTAGCCGCCTCACGTTCTTTCCATGCCGCGGACAACTCTGACTTCAAATCAGCCATCACACCTGCCATCATCACCCAAGGAGGATCAGGGCAGAGATCCTTATTTGGACCCAAATTTGCAAGACACACTGTGCAAGTGGAAGTTCCATCAAGTTATACATTATCACAGACATTGCAGACAAGCTGCTTCTTGGATTTTGTATTAGCTTTCATCATGCACACAGACAGTAATACAATGTAACACAAGTCCGCACGACTCAGTAAAAAAAAAAAAATTAACTGAAGTGTGTATAAGCCAGATGTGCCCTGGTACACACCAAGTTCTGTTAAATATGTGCTTCACTGAAATTCCTACTAACACCCTTGCCCTCCAGTGGCCGTATGTTGTAGGACCGACACCAAATTCCTGCAGGAAGTCGTCATAAAATGGCATCCATGTTTTTTTTAACATAAATACATTAGACTTCAAAAATATATGTATCCACATAAAGCACTTATCCTAGGCTTCATAGCTTTTTTTAACCCTTTATATCCAGGGCCGCCTCCCCTTATGTGAGCAGAATTGCTGTACTAGGGTTTCGCCATTACATCTCCCTCACCGCTTTTTCCTCCCCTTATGTATGTAAGCTGTGGTGCTGTCCTGCTGCAGGAAGCCCCGGCTAGCTGTCTCCCCCTCCCTGTAGTGAGCGGCGCAATCTCCCTGGGAGCGGTGACGGGCGGCCAGTGGCAGCAGTGAGAGCGGACTACAGCTGGAAACGGGATTGGTGACGGGCGGCCAGCGGCAACAGTGAGAGCTGACCGCAGCTGGCTACTGGGGATCGGTGATGGATGGCCAGCATGGGCACCCAGCTGGGGCGGTGTGGCTGACCGGAGCTGGGGAGCGCTGCTTGTAAAAACATTAAGTCCCCCACACATGGCAGCAGCAGCATGCACTAACCGCCCCACTACCCATTAAGAAACTGGCACTACGGCGCAGAAGCATGAGATGCCCGCCCACTCTTACCTCATGCAGAATATGGAGGCTCTGACAGGGCTTCTCTTCAAGCTCTGTCCAGCTCCTGCAGCCTTAGGTTGAAATCAGCTAATGCTGATTTAGGTCTATGGTGGGGCTCCTCTGTCTCAGCGCCAACAAGCCATTGCTGCACCTCAGCAGCGCACACAGTCCCAGACCGAAGCTTCTTAGTAAGCTGGGAAGGGAATGTGAATGTAAAAAGATAAAAGTATTTTTGAAAAAGTAAAGTCTGGAGATCTTCCAGGACGTGCCTTTCCCTGGTGAAGGCACAAAGAACATTGGGGCATCTTGGAAGTATGGAGGGGGAGGAGGGTTACTAATTTAAATATTTAAAATGTGCATATCCCTGCTAACGCCCCATCCATATCCCAAGTGTACTCCAGTGACCCCTAGTAGATGAAAAAGAAACAATGGTTTGTCTAGGTATGCTCTGGCATTGATCAGCTGTTTTTGTCTTTTTACAGCAGTGGGGTCCTTCTTTGCTTTTACTCATAAAGCCCATCTTGGTTTATGCTGAAACCATCACTCCAGATTGTTCCAGGTCAGACTTAATTTCTTTGGTGGTTTTACATGGTACTTTTACCACAGTGTGTACCAACCTTCCAAGACTTCTCTCATTGATTTTCCTCTTTCCCCCACATCCAGGGAGGAAATTTACAGTTCCATGAGTAAAAAAAAAACATTGTGCACTGTTGAATCAGGGATTCCAAGGACTTTGAAGATAGTCTTGTACCCTTTACAGGTCCTGAGTTTGGATACAATAGCACGTCGGTTGGTCTCAGACAGCTCGTCTTTACCATTGTGTCAAAGTAACAGGGAATAAGTTGTCTTTTTAAACAGCTATCATTCATTGGTTTATTCAAATCATGTGAGCCTGACAAATTAACCCCGTTGACTCTAATTTATAACGTATTACTTAAGTCTAGTAAAGTTCTTTGTGTACATTTATTTGAATTGCTCAAAAGGAAGCCAATAATTGTGCCCAGCAATTTTCCAGTTTTATAGCTTTTCCTCCTATTTTTTTTTTTTTTTCTCCAAAAATAGGATTTTAATTACCTACCGGTAAATCCTTTTCTCGTAGTCCATAGATGATGCTGGGATTCCATTTAGTACCATGAGGTATAGACGGGTCCACTAGGAGCCATGGACACTTTAAGAGTTTAATAGTGTGGGCTGGCTCCTCCCTCTATGCCCCTCCTACCAGACTCCGTCTAGAAACTGTGACCGAGGAGACGGACATACTTCGAGAGAAGGAAATACACAGATACAGTAGTGGTGAGATACACACCAGCTCACACATAACAAAAGACAAGCTAGCCAAACTGAAACGATTCAGCAACAACTGAACCGACAGTCCTTAACCAAGTAACAATGCAGGAAAACGAAGCACAGGGCGGGCACCCAGCATCCTCTACGGACTACAAGAAAAGGATTTACAGGTAGGTAATTAAAATCCTATTTTCTTTTACATCGTAGAGGATGCTGGGGATCCATTTAGTACCATGGAGATGTACCAAAGCTCCCAGTACAGGAGGGGGGGTGCTGAGGTTCCTGCAGAACTGATTGACCAAACTTTAGGTCCTCAGAGGCCAAAGTATCGAACTTGTAAAACTTAGCAAACGTGTTCAACCCTGACCAAGTAGCTGCTTGGCAAAGCTGTAAAGCTAAGACCCCCGGGCAGACACCCAGGAAGAACCCACTTTACGAGTAGAGTGGGCCTGAACAGATCTTGGACACGGCAAGCCTGCCGTAGAATAAGCATGCTGGATAGTAAACCTGATCCAGCGAGAAATCATCTGCTTAGAAGCAGGACACCCAACCTTGTTGGGATCATAAAGGACAAACAGAGCATCCGACTTCCTGTGACGAGAAGTTCTTTTCACATATATTTCCAAAGCCCTCACAACATCCAAGTACTTTGAGGTAATTGAGGAGTCAGTAGCCACTGGCACAATAGGTTGGTTGATATGAAAAACAGACACAACCTATGGAAGAAACTGTTCTGAGTTCAGCTCTATCTTCATGGAAAATCAAGTAGGGGCTCTTCCAGGACAAAGCTCCCAATTTTGACACACGTCTAGCAGATGCCAATGCCAACAGTGTGACTGCCTTCCAAGTAAGAAACTTGACGCCCACCTCCTGTAAAAGCTTGAACCAATCCGATTGCAGAAACTGCAGCACCACATTAAGATCCCAAGGTGCCGTAGGAGGCACAAAGGGTGCTTGGATGTGCAGAACCCCTTTCAATTGTTTCTGAAGAAAATGGACACGGCCGAAATCTGGACTTTTATGGAGCCCAGGCATAGGCCCACATCCACACCTGCTTGCAGAAAGAGAAACCATTTTAGTTGAAACTCCACAGTAGGAATGGTCTTGCATTCACACCAAGACACATACTTTTTCCAAATCCGATGGTAATGTTTAGACGTTACTCCCTTCCTATCATGGATCAGAGTAGGAATGACCTTGTTCAGAATGCCCTCCCGAGCTAAGATCTGGCTTTCAACCTCCATGCCGTCAAACGTAGCCGAGGTTAAGTCTTGATAGGCGAACAGCCCCTGTTGTAGAAGGTCCTCATGAAGAGGAAGAGGCCTCGGATCCTCCAGCAGTAATTGCAGAAGATCCACGTACCAAGCCCTCCTTGGCCAGTCCGGAGCAATGAGGATCACCTGAACTCTTGTTCTTTTTATTAGTTTGAGAATACTTGGGATGAGTGTAAGTGGAGAGAACACATACACTGGCTGGAATACCCATGGAGTTACAAGGACGTTCACCGCCACTGCTTGTGAGTATCTCGACCTGGAACAATACCTCCGAAGCTTCTTGTTGAGGTGGGAGGCCATCATGTCTATTTGAGGTACATCCCATCGACTTGTTATCTCTGCGAATACCTCTGGGTGGAGACCCCATTCTCCTGGATGGAGATCATGTCTGCTTAGGAAGTCCGCTTCCCAGTTGTCCACTCCTGGAAAGAAGATTGCTGACAGTGCCATCCCGTGCTTTTCTGCCCAAAGGAGTATTCTTGTTACCTCTGACATCGCCGCTCTGCTCTTCGTTACACCCTGTCGGTTTATGTAAGACACTGCAGTTACATTTTCCGACTGAACCTGAATGGCCTGATCTTGCAGAAGCCCGTTGACCGTACAAGACCGCTTGTAGAAGGCCATTGTATATGGCCCATAGTTCCAGAATGTTTATCAGAAGGATGGATTCCAGACTTGACCACTTTCTTTGGAAGTTTTCCCCTTGAGCGACTGCTCCCCAACCTCTGAGACTTGCATCCATGGTTAGAAGGATCCAATTCTGAATCGAGACCCTGCGGTCCTCGAGAAGGTGAGAAGCTTGCAGCCACCAGAGGAGTGAAATTCTGGCTTTCGGCGACAGGCGTATCCGCTGGTGCATGTGAAGATGAGATCCTGACCATTTGTCCAGAAGATTCAGGTGTAAGGACCTTGCATGAAATCTTCCATACTGTAGAGCCTCGTAGGAGGCTACCATCTTCCCCAGCAGGCGAATGCACTGATGAACCGATACCTGGGGTGGCTTCAGGACATCCTGGACCATTGATTGGATCACCAACGCTTTCTCCACTGAAAGATTCTCTGCACTTCCGTGTCGAGTATCACCCGCAGGAAGGGCAGTCTCCTTGTCGGCTCCAAATGTGACTTTGGAAGGCTCAGGATCCACCCATGATCCAGGAGTAGATGAGTTGAGAGAGCAATACTCTAACAGTCTCTCCCTGGAAGATGCTTTTATCAGCATTTCGTCCAGATATGGAATTATGTTCACTCCCTGCTTGCGGAGGAGTAGCATCATCTCTGCCATGACCTTGGTGAACACCCTCGGTGCTGTGGAGAGACCAAATGGCAGCGCTTGGAACTGATAGTGACAGTCCAGCAGCGCAAATCCTTAGATAAGCCTGGTGAGGCGGCCAGACCGGAATGTGAGGTTACGCATCCTTGATATCCAGGGATACTAGGAATTCCCCCTCCTCCAGACCTGAGATCACCGCTCTCAGAGACTCCATCTTGAACTTGAATTCCCTCAAGTAGGGGTTCAATGATTTTAGGTTTAATATCGGCCTTACCGAACTGTCCTGTTTCGGTACCACAAACAGGTTTGAGTAATAACCCTTGTGCTTTTGGCGAAGTGGAACTGGAACAATGACATTTGTTTGAACCAATTTTTGAACGGCTTCCTGTAGGGTAGCACTTTCTGTCTTCAAATCAGGCTTACCAGCTTTGCTGACTCTGTGAGAAGCCGGGAAGGTAAGCTAGCATTTCTTACTTTCTGTAAAATAAGATTCCTCTACCTGCTCTGGTACCTTCTCAGTAATATGTAAAATGTCCCTAACGGCTTCAATCACTAGTTGCACCCCCTTTGCAAGTGATGCATCCCCCCCTTGTATATCCCCATCACAGGGGTATATTTACTAAGGTCCCGATTTTGACCGAGATGCCGTTTTTTCTTCAAAGTGTCCTCTCGGTAATTTACTAAGCAAAAATCACAGCAGTGATGAGGGCATTCGTAATATTTTGGAAGTCCTAGGAAAAAAAACACGAATCAATACACCATCGGTCAAATACGCCTGCAATTTGGTAGAAATCGGGAATTTACTAAAAAGTGCAAAACACAAACACTGCCGACAATAGCCAAACACTGCCGTGATGAAATACAAATCGTGAAAAAGTGCTAAAAAAAAAAAAACAGACCTGCTTTTTTATCCCGTGTTTGTATAGGCATGCACGGATCCATGAGATCCGTGCATGTATTTCAGTGGGAAGGGGTGGGAAATGTTATAATTTTTCCAAAAAAAAAAAATGCGTGGGGTCCCCCCTCCTAAATCAAACCAGCCTCGGGCTCTTTGAGCCGGCCCTGGTTGCAAAAATATGGGGAAAAAATTGACAGGGGTTCCCCCATATTTAAGCAACCAGCACCGGGCTCTGCGCCTGGTCCTGGTTCCAAAAATACGGGGGACAAAAAGCGTAGGGGTCCCCCGTATTTTTGAAACCAGCACCGGGCTCCACTAGCTGGACAGATAATGCCACAGCCGGGGGTCACTTTTATACAGTGCCTTGCGGCCGTGGCATCAAATATCCAACTAGTCACCCCTGGCCGGGGTACCCTGGGGGAGTGGGGACCCCTTCAATCAAGGGGTCCCCCCCCACCAGCCACCCAAGGGCCAGGGGTGAAGCCCGAGGCTGTCCCCCCATCCAATGGGCTGCGGATGGGAGGCTGAGAGGCCTTTGTTGAAAGTAATGAATATTGTTTTTAGTAGCAGTACTACAAGTCCCAGCAAGCCTCCCCTGCAAGCTGGTACTTGGAGAACCACAAGTACCAGCATGCGGCGGAAAAATGGGCCCGCTGGTACCTGTAGTACTACTACTAAAAAAAATACCCCAATAAAGACAACACACACACACCTTGAAAGTATAACTTTAATACATCCATCCACACCTCCATATACACATACTTACCTTATGTTCCCACGAGGGTCGGTCCTCTTCTCCAGTAGAATCCATGGTGTACCTGTTGAAAAAATCCTACTCACCAAATCCAGTGTAGAGGGCTCCTCGGATAATCCATTTGTAATCCACATACTTGTAAAAATAAAAAAACGGGACACCCGACCACGAACTGAAAGGGGCCCCATGTTTTCACATGGGACCCCTTTCCCCGAATGCCAGAAACCCCCTCTGACTGATGTCTAAGTGGGTTTCTTCAGCCAATCAGGGAGCGCCACGTTGTGGCATCCTCCTGATCGGCTGTGTGCTCCTGTACTGTCTGACAGGCGGCACCCGGCAGTGTTACAATGTAGCGCCTATGCGCTCCATTGTAACCAATGGTGGGAACTTTCAGGTCAGCGGTTGACCGAAAGTGACCTCACCGCTGACCTGAAAGTTCCCACCATTGGTTACAATGGAGCGCATAGGCGCTACATTGTAACACTGCCGTGTGCCGCCTGTCATACAGTACAGGAGCACACAGCCGATCAGGAGGGTGCCAAACGTGGCGCTCCCTGATTAGCTGATGGAACCTTCTTGGACTTAAGTCAGAGGGGGTTCCAGGCATTCGGGGAAAGGGGACCCATGTGAAAACCCTTTCAGTGCGAGGTCGGGTATCCGTTTTTTTATTTTTACAAGTACGTGGATTACAAAAGGATTTACCGAGGAGCCTAAGACACTGGATTATGTGAGTAGAATTTTTTCAACAGGTACACCATGGATTCTACTGGAGAAGAGGACCGACCTGCGTGGGAACATAAGGTAAGTATGTGTATATGGAGGTGTGGATGGATGTATTAAAGTAATACTTTCAAGGTGTGTGTGTGTTGTCTTTATTGGGGTATTTTTTTAGTAGTAGTACTACAGGTACCAGCGGGCCCATTTTTCCGCCGCATGCTGGTACTTGTGGTTCTCCAAGTACCAGCTTGCAGGGGAGGCTTGCTGGGCCTTGTAGTACTGCTACTAAAAACAATATCATTCACTTTGAACAAAGGCTATCAGCCCCCCATCCGCAGCCCATTGGATGGGGGGGGGGGACAGCCTCGGGCTTCACCCCTGGTCCTTGGGTGGCTGGGGGGGGGACCCCTTGATTGAAGGGGTCTCCACTCCCCCAGGGTACCCCGGCCAGGGGTGACTAGTTGGATATTTGATGCCACGGCCGCAAGGCACTGTATAAAAGTGACCCCCGGCTGTGGCATTATCTGTCCAGCTAGTGGAGCCCGGTGCTGGTTTCTAAAATACGGGGGACCCCTACGCTTTTTGTCCCCCGTATTTTTGGAACCAGGACCAGGCGCAGAGCCCGATGCTGGTTGTTTAAATATGGGGGAACCCCTGTCCATTTTTTCCCCATATTTCTGCAACCAGGATCGGCTCAAAGAGCCCGAGGCTGGTTTGGCTTAGGAGGGGGGACCCCACGCAATTTTTTTTAAACATTTAAACATATATATATATATTTTTTAACAAGGTGCACAATGAAGCCCAGCACAGATCTCTCAGATCCGGCCGAGATTCATTGTATTAAAGTCGGCAGTGTTTTACAAGTCACTCACGTAAAACACTGCCAAAAAAACCGAATGACATCGACATCGGAAAACCCGAAAATGCAGAATACGGCAGCTTAGTAAATTAGTCGTAATCAATTCAAAAAATAAGATTTTACTCACCGGTAAATCTATTTCTCGTAGTCCGTAGTGGATGCTGGGGACTCCGTAAGGACCATGGGGAATAGACAGCTCCGCAGGAGACTGGGCACATCTAAAGAAAGATTTAGGTCTATCTGGTGTGCACTGGCTCCTCCAGGGCCGGCCCTAACCAATATGATGCCCTAGGCAAGATTTTGGCTGGTGCCCCCTAGCACCACCACTGGTTGCACCTCTTTCCCAGCACCATCACCCCTCACCCATAGCAGTCCTTATTTTGGTGTTTGTACCCCCTATATTTTAAATAGGAACAGTTCGCACATTTGGCACACAGCCCAAAAAGGGTGTGTTTTTGCTGGCAAGGGGCATGACCACACAATAGTAACCCCAATTCCAATCACGCCACACAGTACTGCAACTTTATTCACATTTGGTCATGCGATAGTGTCCATAATTCATATTACATCCCACAGTAGTATCACTTTACCTTATAAACGTTACTCCTCACAGTAGAGCCCCTTATTCACATTACATCACACTGAATTGCTCCTTATTCACATTACACCACACCCTATTGCTCTTTATTCATATTAGATGACACAGTAGTGCCCTTTCTATACGCAACGCCACATAGTAGAGCACCCCATACACATAATGCCACACATTAGTAATGCATTTATACACATAATTCCACACAGTAATGCCCCTTACACGTTATTAATGTCCTTATAAACATAATGTGCCTTACACATTATGACAACCTTTATTAATGCCCTTTTACACATAATGTCCCTTACATATATGTCGCACATTATTAATGCTCTTATACACATAATGACACATAGTGCCCCCTACACATTTGCTGCACATTATTAGTGCCCCTATACACATAATGACACACATACAGTAGTACCCTGTTACACATATGCCACACATTATTAATGCCCTTATACACATAATGACACACATAGTGCCCCTTACACATATGTTGCACGTTATTAATGCATTTTTACATGACACACATAATGCTCCTTACACATATTCTGAACACTACTGCACAACCAACCCACTCACATGCACACAGCACTCACACTTCAACTAACACTGTGACCTCTGCCTCTGCTTGGATACAGATGTGTCCTCATAAATCTTGCCTCAATGCTAACGTCGGGCACCTTTTTTTTATGAAAATGCATGTTATTTGCATTGCTATGTGGCTAGGATGCACAAGCAGATTCTGCTGATTAAAATGATATGCAGCATGCCTATATACTGTGTGAGACAGTGGCTGTATCTGCATATGAAATGCTATACAGAATATAGGCATGCCGCATATCATTTTAATCAGCAGAAGCTGCAGATGCCCCTAGGCATATCAAATGCCCTAGGCAATTGCCTAGTTTGCCTATAGCTATGGCCGGCTCTGGGCTCCTCCCCCTATGACCCTCCTCCAAGCCTCAGTTAGGAACTGTGCCCGGAAGAGCTGACACAATAAGGAAGGATTTTTGAATCCCGGGTAAGACTCATACCAGCCACACCAATCACACCATATAACACGTGATAGGAACCCCGGTTAACAGTATGATAACAATTGGAGCCTCTGAAGAGATGGCTCACAACAAAACCCGATTTTTGTAACAATAACTATGTACAAGTATTGCAGACAATCCGCACTTGGGATGGGCGCCCAGCATCCACTACGGACTACGAGAAATAGATTTACCGGTGAGTAAAATCTTATTTTCTCTGACGTCCTAGTGGATGCTGGGGACTCCGTAAGGACCATGGGGATTATACCAAAGCTCCCAAACGGGCGGGAGAGTGCGGATGACTCTGCAGCACCGAATGAGAGAACTCCAGGTCCTCCTCAGCCAGGGAATCAAATTTGTAGAATTTAGCAAACGTGTTTGCCCCTGACCAAGTAGCTGCTCGGCAAAGTTGTAAAGCCGAGACCCCTCGGGCAGCCGCCCAAGATGAGCCCACCTTCCTTGTGGAATGGGCTTTTATTGATTTAGGCTGCGGTAATCCTACCGCAGAATGCGCCAGCTGAATAGTGCTACAAATCCAGCGCGCAATAGGCTGCTTAGAAGCAGGAGCACCCAGCTTGTTGGGTGCATACAGGATAAACAGCGAGTCAGTTTTTCTGACTCCAGCCGTCCTGGAAGCATAAATTTTCAGGGCCCTTACTACGTCCAGCAACTTGAAATCCTCCAAGTCCCTAGTAGCCGCAGGCACCACAATAGGTTGGTTCAAGTGAAAAGCTGAGACCACCTTCGGGAGAAACTGAGGACGAGTCCTCAATTCTGCCCTATCCATCTGGAAAATCAGATAAGGGCTTTTTCAAGACAAAGCCGCCAATTCTGAAACCCGCCTGGCCGAAGCCAGGGCCAACAGTACGACCACTTTCCACGTGAGATATTTCAATTCCACAGTCTTAAGTGGTTCGAACCAATGTGATTTCAGGAATGCCAAAACCACATTGAGATCCCAAGGTGCCACTGGGGGCACAAAAGGAGGCTGAATATGCAGAACTCCTTTGACAAAAGTCTGAACTTCAGGCAGTGAAGCCAGTTCTTTCTGGAAGAAAATCGACAGAGCCGAAATCTGGACCTTGATGGACCCTAATTTGAGGCCCAACGTCACCCCTGCTTGCAGGAAGTGTAGGAATCGACCCAGTTGAAATTCCTCCTTCGGGGCCTTCATGGGCTCACACCAAGCAACATATTTCCGCCAAATGCGGTAATAATGTCTTGCGGTGACATCCTTCCTGGCTTTGATCAGGGTAGGGATGACTTCCTCCGGAATACCCTTTTCCTTTAGGATCCGGTGTTCAACCGCCATGCCGTCAAACGCAGCCGCGGTAAGTCTTGGAACAGACAGGGTCCCTGCTGCAGCAGGTCTTGTCTGAGCGGCAGAGGCCAAGGGTCCTCTGCCAGCATCTCTTGAAGTTCCGGGTACCAAGCTCTTCTTGGCCAATCCGGAACCATGAGTATGGTTTTCACTCCTCGCATTCTTATTATTCTCAGCACCCTGGGTATGAGAGGTAGAGGAGGAAACACATAAACCGACTGGTACACCCACGGTGTCACTAGAGCGTCCACAGCGATCGCCTGAGGGTCCCTTGACCTGGCGCAATATCTTTTCAACTTTTTGTTGAGGCGGGACGCCATCATGTCCACCCGTGGTCATTCCCAACGGTTTACCCGCATTTGGAAAACTTCTGGAAGAAGTCCCCATTCTCCCGGGTGTAGGTCGCCCATCGGAGAATCCTTGTGGCTTCTGCCATCTCCATCCTGCTTCTTGTGCCGCCCTGTCTGTTTACATGGGCGACCGCCGTGATATTGTCTGATTGGATCAGTACCGGCTGGTTCTGAAGCAGGGGCCTTGCTTGGCATAGGGCATTGTAAATGGCCCTTAGCTCCAGAATATTTATGTGAAGCGAAATCTCCTTGGAAATTTCTTCCGTGTGACTGCACCCCAGCCCCGAAGGCTGGCCTCCGTGGTCACCAGGACCCAGTCCTGTATTCCGAATCTGCGGCCCTCTAGTAGATGAGCCCTCTGCAGCCACCACAGCAGCGACAACCTGTTTCTTGCCGACAGGGTTATGTAGATGGGACCCGGACCATTTGTCCCACAGGTCCCACTGGAACGTCCTTACGTGGAACCTTCCGAATGGAATTATGCTTCGTACGAAACTACCATTTTTTCCAGGACTCGTGTGCTTCCACTGGAAGAAACACTCTTTTCTGGTCTGTGTCCAGAATAATTCCCAGGAACAGAAGACGTGTCGTCGGGACCAGCTGTGACTTTGGAATATTGATAATCCAGTCGTGCTGTTGTAGCACTTCCCGAGAGAGTGCTACCCCCACTACCAACTGTTCTTTGGACCTCGCCTTTATCAGGAGATCGTCCAAGTACGGGATAATAAAAACTTCCTTCTTGCGAAGGAGTATCATCATTTCGGCCATTACCTTGGTAAAGACCTTCGGTGCCGTGGACAACTCCAACGGCAGCGTCTGGAACCGATAGTGACAGTCCTGTACCACACATCTGAGGTACTCCTGGTGAGGAGGGTAAATGGGGACATGCAGGTACGCATCCTTGATGTCCAGGGAGACCCTGTAATCCCCCTCGTCCAGGCTCGTAATAACCGCCCTGAGCGATTCCATCTTGAACTTGAATCTTCTGATATAAAAGTTCAAGTATTTTAATTTTAAGATGGGTCTCACCGAACCGTTCTGTTTCGGTACCACAACCATTGTGGAATAGTAACCCCTTCCTTGCTGAAGGAGGGGCACCTTGACAATCACTTGTTGTGATTATAGTGTTGAATAGCCACCAACACCGCCTCACTGGCAGAGGGAGGTGCCGGTAAGGCAGATTTTAGGAAACGGCGGGGGGAAGAACGTCTCGAACTCCAGCCTGTACCTCTGAGATACTACTTGAAGGACCCAGGGATCCATGTGAGAGAGCACACTGGGCGCTGAAATTTCTGAGACGGGCCCCCACCGTACCCGGGTCCGCCTGAGCAGCCCCAGCGTCATGCTGTGGACTTACCGGACGCAGGGAGGACTTCTGCTCTTGGGAACTAGCTGTGTGCTGCAGCTTTTTCCTCTACCTTTGCCTCTCGGCAGAAAGGATGAGCCTCTAGCCCTCTTGCTTTTCTGGGGCCGAAAGGACTGTACTTGATGATACGGTGCTTTCTTTTGTTGTGGGGTAGCCTGTGGCAAAAAAGTCGATTTCCCAGCAGTAGCTGTGGAAACGAGGTCTGAAAGACCATCCCCAAACAGTTTTACCCCCTTATAGGGCAAAACTTCCATGTGCCGATTCGAGTCGGCATCGCCTGACCATTGCCGAGTCCATAACCCCCGTCTGGCGGCAATGGACCTAGCGCTTATTTTTGATGCCAGCCGGCAAATATCCCTCTGTGCATCACGCATGTATAAGACCACGTCTTTTATATGCTCTATTGTCAGCAAAATATTGTCCCTATCCATAGTAATTTTCCGACTTGGAATCTGACCACGCAGCGGGAGCACTGCACCTCCATGCCGAAGCAATGGCTGGTCGCAATATAATGCCCGATTGTGTGACTATATCTTTCAGGGAAACCCCCTGCTTTTTATTAGCAGGTTCCTTCAGGGCGGCCGTATCCGGAGACGGTAGTGCCACCTTTTCTGATAAGCGTGTAAGCGCTGTATCTACCCCATGGGGTGTTTCCCAACGTGACCTATCCTCTGGGGGGAAAGGGTACGCTGCCAATTACCGTTTAGAAATTATCAATTTCTTACCGGGGGAAGACCACGCTTCCTCACACACCTCATTTTATTTTCTCAGATGCAGGAAAAACTACTGGAAGTTTTCTCTCACCAAACATAATACACTTTTATGTGGTACCTGGGGTATTATCATAAATGTGTAATACATTTTTCATTGCCTCAATCATGTAACGGGTGGACCTATTTGGAGGGTACACTAGTCTCATCGTCGTCGACACTGGAGTCGGTATCCGTGTCGACATCTGTTTCTGCCATCTGAGGTAGCGGGCGTTTTTAGAGCCCCCCATGACATTTGAGACGCTGGAACAGGCACAAGCTGAGTAGCCGGCTGTTCTGTGTCGTCGACCTTTTGTGTAAGGAGTTGACACTTTCACGTAATCCTTCCATAAGTCCAACCACACCGGTGTCGATCCCGCAGGGGGTGACATCACATTTACAGGCATTCGCTCCGCCTCCACATCATTATCCTCCTCATACATGTCGACACAGCCGTACCGACACACAGCACACACACAGGGAATGCTCTGACAGAGGACAGGACCCCACAAAGCCCTTTGGGGAGACAGAGGGAGAGTATGCCAGCACACACCAGGGCGCTATATATATCACAGGGATATCACATATAAGAGTGTTTTCCCTTATAGCTGCCTATATATATTGTATACTGCGCCTAAATTGTGCCCCCCCTCTCTTTTTAACCCTTTCTGTAGTATTGACTGCAGGGGAGAGCCAGGGAGCTTCCCTCCAACGGAGCTGTGAGGGAAAAATGGCGCCAGTGTGCTGAAGGAGATAGCTCCGCCCCTTTTTCGCGGACTTTCTCCCGCATTTTTATGGATTCTGGCAGGGGTTAAAAAGCACCTATATAGCCTCTGGGGCTATATATGGTGCCAGTTTGCCAGCCAAGGTGTCAGTATTGCTGCTCAGGGCGCCCGCCCCCCCCCCCTTCCCCCCCCAGCGCCCTGCACCCATCAGTGACCGAAGTGTGTGGTGTGCATGAGGAGCAATGGCGCACAGCTGCAGTGCTGTGCGCTACCTTGGAGAAGACAGAAGTCTTCAGCCGCCGATTTTCCGGACCACCTTCTTGCTTCTGGCTCTGTAAGGGGGACGGCGGCGCGGCTCCGGGAACGGACGACGAGGTCGGGTCCTGTGTTCGATCCCTCTGAAGCTAATGGTGTCCAGTAGCCTAAGAAGCCCAAGCTACCACCACTTAGGTAGGTTCGCTTCTTCTCCCCTTAGTCCCTCGATGCAGTGAGCCTGTTGCCAGCAGGTCTCACTGAAAATAAAAAACCTAACAAACACTTTCTTCCTAGGAGCTCAGGAGAGCCCCTAGTGTGCATCCAGCTCAGCCGGGCACAGAAATCTAACTGAGGCTTGGAGGAGGGTCATAGGGGGAGGAGCCAGTGCACACCAGATAGACCTAAATCTTTCTTTAGATGTGCCCAGTCTCCTGCGGAGCCGTCTATTCCCCATGGTCCTTACGGAGTCCCCAGCATCCACTAGGACGTCAGAGAAAGTTGCATATTTACACTTTTGATGTCATTCGTGATTGAACTTTGACCTCAAATGGGAAAATACGAATCTTAGTAAATATACCCCACAGTCTGAGTCTGTATCAGAGTCGGTGTCCGTGTCAGCTTGCATTATCTGGGCAAGTGTACGATTTTGTGGGTATGTACAGGGGGGGGGGGATCTTAGATGAAGCAGTGGGGGCTGAGTATGTCAAACCCTCCACAGATTTTCTCAAAAACTTAGTTTTTTTTCTCATTATGTAACATCCTTGTTGAAATCTGGGATATCATTCTCCTTAAAGAATCCACCCATGGGCGTTCTGATTCAGAAGGCTGGGAAAGCACATTGCAGTCCTGTTTACATGGAATAGACTCTACAGGAGAAGATAAACACTCTGCGGCACAGGACACAGAGTCATTAGACATGGTAATGTGAGATATATATACACACACACAGGAAGATGTCAAACACAATTTCCCCAGGGTACCTTCAGAGAGTCACATAGTATAAGGAGGTCACATGAATACCACCCCTAAAAAGATACAATACTAGCAGCATTCATTTTATACTTTTAGAAACAACATACTTAGTAAACAATGTACCTCACTCACACAATTGTTCTTGGTTTGCAAGTCACCGTCGCACACTGCTGTACTATAACAAGAGACTGACTCAGCAATGATGTAGGGTGGCAGCATATACATTTTGAAGTAATGCTGGCCATATACTAGGAGCAATCTCGTATCCAAATATATGATTTTGCAGCATCGTACGTGCTTTGCATACGATTACAACGTGCAGCCCCGTGGGTCGAATGTTGCATCCTCAGATCATATGTGCAGGCCATATTATCCATCGTAATCGTATGCATACGATCAGCATCCTTTTAAATTACTTTTTTTTTTTTTGTGATCACGTGCTTATGTGAGGCATAAGATCTTACGATAAATCGTATGCCTCATCATATGTAAAATAAAAATCCAATCATGTGCCAGGGGCTCCCAGGGGAATTGAAGGGAAATCAGCTGTGGAATCGGATCTTATGCTGGTTGTACTAATGTATGGCCAGCATTACTCTTAAGAACATGCACTGATTTAATAACAGACGCCATTCTTCATCTCTTGATAGGATCAAGCTGCAGGACTCAAATCTAATATAATGCAATACCGGCATTGTTAAATAAAAACAAAAACAAATTTCTTAATCTCTGTAGGGAATGTTCTATGAAACACAAAAACATGGTATTTACTTGACAAGCGAAGCTAAAGGTACAAAATGTCCAGCAAACTGGTATCTGTATTAATAGACTTATTAGGAATGTTGTTAGCAGTATCCAGCAGCGTACGCCTGATGTGTTTGGCAGCATATGCTAAAGTTTATCCTATTAACTATTTAGCCAGCAAGGAGTGGAGTGAAAACATGCATATCTGAAAATAATTAATAAAATATATTAGTACAGAAAGATTAATATTACAGTGCCCCTTTCTTTATCACACAGCGGAACAGGTCTGAACTAGTATTACAGTTTAAGTGGGGATTCAAGTAGGGGAACTACATCTTCCAGCAGCCCCCTCCCCAGTTGGAAGATAGAGGGAGGGACCACCGGACAGGTGAGTGTGTGTGTAAATATTTTTTTGTTTTTTATTTGTTTATACACAGCGGGGAGGCTTTTTGGTGTTGAAAACCCTGCAACCACTTTTTTTTTTAATTGGATACTGTGGACATTGGGAGCATGCATACCCGAGGTAATCCAAAATTGGGCACAAGGTAAGCAAGTTTTTTTTTTTTTTACCTTGCTCTCCAGTGAATCTGCCCACAGAGTGTGACATAATATAATGAATAAGTCATGCATTTTAGCGATTTAATTATACACAAATGGTAACATTATAAAAGGGAGCACTAAATCACCCTCTGATGAAACACCACCACTTACTACAACATATTATATAGAAGCAGTGGCAAAAACAAAGGGATGCAGCAGAACCCTCTACATTGTAGAATCACCAAGGTCTCGGCCCTACTATGGAGGCCTCCCCATGCCAGAATATACTGTACATACCTTAGAAGCCCCTGCACTGCACTATAGAGAACAAAGCTGAGAGCCCAGCACAAATAGCTCTTCTCCTTCTGTTGACTCTAGAATGTATTTATTCACACTGCCACTTACCTTAGTTTATTTATGCCCCCCCCCCCCCTTCCCCTCCTCTGCTCTTGAACCAATGTGTGTCAAAATTGTGTTGCATGAGCTCTCTGATGTAATCAAAGGCCTTAAAATAAGATTTTGGTTACCTACCGGTAAATCCTTTTCTCGTAGTCCGTAGAGGATGCTGGGGTCCACTAGGAGCCATTGGTACTATAAGAGTTTGAGTGTGTGGACTGGATTCTCCCTCTATGCCCCTCCTACCAGACTCAGTCTAGAAACTGCCCGAGGAGACAGACATCTTTGAGAGAAGGATTATACACAGATAGTGGCGAGATTCATACCAGTTCACACATACAAGGCAACGTAGCTTGAACACTCAGCAACCGTTGCAATATTGCTTACCAAGTAACAATGCAGTACTCAACTAAAACGAAGTTGTACTGACCAAACATTTGCAGGAAAACGAAGTGCTGGGTGGGCGCCCAGCATCCTCTATGGACTACGAGAAAAGAATTTACCGGTAACCAAAATCATATTTTCGCTTACGTCCTAGAGGATGCTGGGGTCCACATTAGTACCATAAGCATGTACCAAAGCTCCCAGAATGGGAGGCAGAGCGCGGAGGCTCCTGCAGAACTGATTGGCCTCTGATGATCTGAAGTTCAGTCAAAGTATCGAACTTGTAAAACGTCACATATGTGTTCGACGCAGACCAAGTTGTAGCTCGGCAAAGTTGCACTGCCGAGACCCCACAGGCAGCCACCCAGGAAGACCCCACCTTACGAGTAGAGTGGGCCTTAACAGATTTTGGACATGGCAAGCCTGTTGTAGAATCAGCGTGCTGGATAGTGAACCTAATCCCACGAGAAATAGTCTGCTTAGAAGCAGGACACCCAATTTTCTTGGGATCATACAGGACAAACAGAGTCCGACATTCTGCGACGAGAAGGTCTCTTCACATATATCTTCAGAGCCCTTACAACATCCAAGGACTTTGATGTAATTGAGGAGTCCGTAGCCACTGGCACCACAATAGGTTGGTTGATATGAAAAGCAGACACAACCTTCGGAAGAAACTGCTGCCGTGTCCGGAGCTCAGCTCTATCTTCGTGGAAGATCAAGTAAGGACTTTTACAGGATAAAGCCCCCAACTTGGACACGCGTCTAGCAGAAGCTAAGGCCAACAACGTGACCGCCTTCCATGTAAGAAATCTGACCTCAACCTCCTGTAGAGGCTCAAACCAATCCGACTGGAGGAACTGCAACACCACGTTAAGGTCCCAAGGTGCCGTAGGCGGTTGGATGTGCAGAACTCCCTTCACAAAAGTCTGAACCTCAGGGAGGGCAGCCAATTGATTCTGAAAGAAAATGGACAGGGCCGAAATCTGGACCTTCACAGATCCTAACCTCAGGCCCATATCCACACCTGCTTGCAGGAAGAGAAGAAAACATCCGAATTGAAACTCCACCGTAGGAAACTTCTTGGATTCACACCAAAAGACATATTTTTTCCAAATACGATGGTAATGTTTAGACGTTACCCCTTTCCTAGCCTATATCTAGAGATGAGCGCCTGAAATTTTTCGGGTTTTGTGTTTTGGTTTTGGGTTCGGTTCCGCGGCCGTGTTTTGGGTTCGACCGCGTTTTGGCAAAACCTCACCGAATTTTTTTTGTCGGATTCGGGTGTGTTTTGGATTCGGGTGTTTTTTTAAAAAAACCCTAAAAAACAGCTTAAATCATAGAATTTGGGGGTCATTTTGATCCCATATTATTATTAACCTCAAAAACCATAATTTCCACTCATTTTCAGTCTATTCTGAATACCTCACACCTCACAATATTATTTTTAGTCCTAAAATTTGCACCGAGGTCGCTGGATGACTAAGCTAAGCGACCCTAGTGGCCGACACAAACACCTGGCCCATCTAGGAGTGGCACTGCAGTGTCACGCAGGATGGCCCTTCCAAAAAACACTCCCCAAACAGCACATGACGCAAAGAAAAAAAGAGGTGCAATGAGGTAGCTGTGTGACTAAGCTCAGCGACCCAAGTGCCCGACACAAACACCTGGCCCATCTAGGAGTGGCACTGCAGTGTCACGCAGGATGTCCCTTCCAAAAAACCCTCCCCAAACAGCACATGACGCAAAGAAAAAAAGAGGCGCAATGAGGTAGCTGTGTGAGTAAGATTAGCGACCCTAGTGGCCGACACAAACACCGGGCCCATCTAGGAGTGGCACTGCAGTGTCACGCAGGATGTCCCTTCCAAAAAACCCTCCCCAAACAGCACATGACGCAAAGAAAAAGAAAAGAAAAAAGAGGTGCAAGATGGAATTGTCCTTGGGCCCTCCCACCCACCCTTATGTTGTATAAACAGGACATGCACACTTTAACCAACCCATCATTTCAGTGACAGGGTCTGCCACACGACTGTGACTGATATGACGGGTTGGTTTGGACCCCCACCAAAAAAGAAGCAATTAATCTCTCCTTGCACAAACTGGCTCTACAGAGGCAAGATGTCCACCTCATCATCATCCTCCGATATATCACCGTGTACATCCCCCTCCTCACAGATTATCAATTCGTCCCCACTGGAATCCACCATCTCAGCTCCCTGTGTACTTTGTGGAGGCAATTGCTGCTGGTCAATGTCTCCGCGGAGGAATTGATTATAATTCATTTTAATGAACATCATCTTCTCCACATTTTCTGGATGTAACCTCGTACGCCGATTGCTGACAAGGTGAGCGGCGGCACTAAACACTCTTTCGGAGTACACACTTGTGGGAGGGCAACTTAGGTAGAATAAAGCCAGTTTGTGCAAGGGCCTCCAAATTGCCTCTTTTTCCTGCCAGTATAAGTACGGACTGTCTGACGTGCCTACTTGGATGCGGTCACTCATATAATCCTCCACCATTCTTTCAATGTTGAGAGAATCATATGCAGTGACAGTAGACGACATGTCCGTAATCGTTGTCAGGTCCTTCAGTCCGGACCAGATGTCAGCATCAGCAGTCGCTCCAGACTGCCCTGCATCACCGCCAGCGGGTGGGCTCGGAATTCTGAGCCTTTTCCTCGCACCCCCAGTTGCGGGAGAATGTGAAGGAGGAGATGTTGACAGGTCGCGTTCCGCTTGACTTGACAATTTTGTCACCAGCAGGTCTTTGCACCCCAGCAGACTTGTGTCTGCCGGAAAGAGAGATCCAAGGTAGGTTTTAAATCTAGGATCGAGCACGGTGGCCAAAATGTAGTGCTCTGATTTCAACAGATTGACCACCCGTGAATCCTTGTTAAGCGAATTAAGGGCTGCATCCACAAGTCCCACATGCCTAGCGGAATCGCTCCCTTTTAGCTCCTTCTTCAATGCCTCCAGCTTCTTCTGCAAAAGCCTGATGAGGGGAATGACCTGACTCAGGCTGGCAGTGTCTGAACTGACTTCACGTGTGGCAAGTTCAAAGGGCATCAGAACCTTGCACAACGTTGAAATCATTCTCCACTGCACTTGAGACAGGTGCATTCCACCTCCTATATCGTGCTCAATTGTATAGGCTTGAATGGCCTTTTGCTGCTCCTCCAACCTCTGAAGCATATAGAGGGTTGAATTCCACCTCGTTACCACTTCTTGCTTCAGATGATGGCAGGGCAGGTTCAGTAGTTTTTGGTGGTGCTCCAGTCTTCTGTACGTGGTGCCTGTACGCCGAAAGTGTCCCGCAATTCTTCTGGCCACCGACAGCATCTCTTGCACGCCCCTGTCGTTTTTAAAAAAAATTCTGCACCACCAAATTCAAGGTATGTGCAAAACATGGGACGTGCTGGAATTTGCCCATATTTAATGCACACACAATATTGCTGGCGTTGTCCGATGCCACAAATCCACAGGAGAGTCCAATTGGGGTAAGCCATTCTGCGATGATCTTCCTCAGTTGCCGTAAGAGGTTTTTAGCTGTGTGCGTATTCTGGAAAGCGGTGATACAAAGCGTAGCCTGCCTAGGAAAGAGTTGGCGTTTGCGAGATGCTGCTACTGGTGCCGCCGCTGCTGTTCTTGCGGCGGGAGTCCATACATCTACCCAGTGGGCTGTCACAGTCATATAGTCCTGACCCTGCCCTGCTCCACTTGTCCACATGTCCGTGGTTAAGTGGACATTGGGTACAACTGCATTTTTTAGGACACTGGTGAGTCTTTTTCTGACGTCCGTGTACATTCTCGGTATCGCCTGCCTACAGAAGTGGAACCTAGATGGTATTTGGTAACGGGGGCACACTGCCTCAATAAATTGTCTAGTTCCCTGTGAACTAACGGCGGATACCGGACGCACGTCTAACACCAACATAGTTGTCAAGGACTCAGTTATCCGCTTTGCAACAGGATGACTGCTGTGATATTTCATCTTCCTCGCAAAGGACTGTTGGACAGTCAATTGCTTACTGGAAGTAGTACAAGTGGGCTTACGACTTCCCCTCTGGGATGACCATCGACTCCCAGCAGCAACAACAGCAGCGCCAGCAGCAGTAGGCGTTACACGCAAGGATGCATCGGAGGAATCCCAGGCAGGAGAGGACTCGTCAGAATTGCCAGTGACATGGCCTGCAGGACTATTGGCATTCCTGGGGAAGGAGGAAATTGACACTGAGGGAGTTGGTGGGGTGGTTTGCGTGAGCTTGGTTACAAGAGGAAGGGATTTACTGGTCAGTGGACTGCTTCCGCTGTCGGCCCAAGTTTTTGAACTTGTCACTGACTTATTATGAATGCGCTGCAGGTGACGTATAAGGGAGGATGTTCCGAGGTGGTTAACGTCCTTACCCCTACTTATTACAGCTTGACAAAGGGAACACACGGCTTGACACCTGTTGTCCGCATTTCTGGTGAAATACTTCCACACCGAAGAGCTGATTTTTTTGGTATTTTCACCAGGCATGTCAACGGCCCTATTCCTCCCACGGACAACAGGTGTCTCCCCGGGTGCCTGACTTAAACAAACCACCTCACCATCAGAATCCTCCTGGTCAATTTCCTCCCCAGCGCCAGCAACACCCATATCCTCCTCATCCTGGTGTACTTCAACACTGACATCTTCAATCTGACTATCAGGAACTGGACTGCGGGTGCTCCTTCCAGCACTTGCAGGGGGCGTGCAAATGGTGGAAGGCGCATGCTCTTCACGTCCAGTGTTGGGAAGGTCAGGCATCGCAACCGACACAATTGGACTCTCCTTGTGGATTTGGGATTTCGAAGAACGCACAGTTCTTTGCGGTGCTACTGCTTTTGCCAGCTTGAGTCTTTTCATTTTTCTAGCGAGAGGCTGAGTGCCTCCATCCTCATGTGAAGCTGAACCACTAGCCATGAACATAGGCCAGGGCCTCAGCCGTTCCTTGCCACTCCGTGTGGTAAATGGCATATTGGCAAGTTTACGCTTCTCCTCCGACAATTTTATTTTAGGTTTTGGAGTCCTTTTTTTACTGATATTTGGTGTTTTGGATTTGACATGCTCTGTACTATGACATTGGGCATCGGCCTTGGCAGACGACGTTGCTGGCATTTCATCGTCTCGGCCATGACTAGTGGCAGCAGCTTCAGCACGAGGTGGAAGTGGATCTTGATCTTTCCCTAATTTTGGAACCTCAACATTTTTGTTCTCCATATTTTAATAGGCACAACTAAAAGGCACCTCAGGTAAACAATGGAGATGGATGGATACTAGTATACAATTATGGATGGACTGCCGAGTGCCGACACAGAGGTAGCTACAGCCGTGGACTACCGTACTGTACTGTGTCTGCTGCTAATATAGACTGGTTGATAAAGAGATGTAGTAGTAGTATGTATGTATAAAGAAGAAAGAAAAAAAAACCACGGGTAGGTGGTATACAATTATGGACGGACTGCCGAGTGCCGACACAGAGGTAGCTACAGCCGTGGACTACCGTACTGTACTGTGTCTGCTGCTAATATAGACTGGTTGATAAAGAGATGTAGTAGTAGTATGTATGTATAAAGAAGAAAGAAAAAAAAACCACGGGTAGGTGGTATACAATTATGGACGGACTGCCGAGTGCCGACACAGAGGTAGCTACAGCCGTGGACTACCGTACTGTACTGTGTCTGCTGCTAATATAGACTGGTTGATAAAGAGATGTAGTAGTAGTATGTATGTATAAAGAAGAAAGAAAAAAAAACCACGGGTAGGTGGTATACAATTATGGACGGACTGCCGAGTGCCGACACAGAGGTAGCTACAGCCGTGAACTACCGTACTGTGTCTGCTGCGACTGGATGATAAATAATGATATAAAAAATATATATATATCACTACTGCAGCCGGACAGGTATATATTATATAATGACGGACCTGCTGGACACTGTCTGTCAGCAGAATGAGTTTTTTATAGAATAAAAAAAAAAACACCACACAAGTGAAGTCACACGACGAGTGTTTAACTTTTTCAGGCAATCACAATATAGTATACTATACTACTAACTATACTGGTGGTCAGTGTGGTCAGGTCACTGGTCAGTCACACTGGCAGTGGCACTCCTGCAGCAAAAGTGTGCACTGTTTAATTTTAATAATAATATGTACTCCTGGCTCCTGCTATAACCTATAACTGGCACTGCAGTGCTCCCCAGTCTCCCCCACAATTATAAGATGTGTGAGCTGAGCACAGTCAGATACGAGTGTTTAACTTTTTCAGGCAATCACAATATAGTATACTATACTACTAACTATACTGGTGGTCAGTGTGGTCAGGTCACTGGTCAGTCACACTGGCAGTGGCACTCCTGCAGCAAAAGTGTGCACTGTTTAATTTTAATAATATGTACTCCTGGCTCCTGCTATAACCTATAACTGGCACTGCAGTGCTCCCCAGTCTCCCCCACAATTATAAGATGTGTGAGCTGAGCACAGTCAGATATATACATAGATGATGCAGCACACTGGGCTGAGCAGTGCACAGATATGGTATGTGACTGAGTCACTGTGTATCGTTTTTTTCAGGCAGAGAACGGATATATTAAATAAAACTGCACTGTCTGGTGGTCACTGTGGTCAGTCACTAGTAAACTCTGCACTCTCTACAGTTCTACAGTACTCCTAAGCTCCAGTAAATCAGGTCAATCTCTCTCTCTCTCTCTTCTAATCTAAATGGAGAGGACGCCAGCCACGTCCTCTCCCTATCAATCTCAATGCACGTGTGAAAATGGCGGCGACGCGCGGCTCCTTATATAGAATCCGAGTCTCGCGAGAATCCGACAGCGTCATGATGACGTTCGGGCGCGCTCGGGTTAACCGAGCAAGGCGGGAAGATCCGAGTCGCTCGGACCCGTGAAAAAAAACATGAAGTTCGTGCGGGTTCGGATTCAGAGAAACCGAACCCGCTCATCTCTACCTATATCAGGGTAGGAATGACCTTCTTCGGAACGCCCTTCCGAGCAAGTATCAGGCGCTCAACTTCCATGCCGTCAAATGTAGCCGCGGTAAGTCATGATAGGCAAACTGCCCCTGTTGCAGCAGGTCCTCCCGAAGAGGAAGAGGCCTCGGATCTTCTTGCAGTAGATTCAGAAGGTCCATGTACCAAGCCTTTCTTGGCAATGAGGATCGCTTGAACTCTTGTTCTCCTTATGAGCTTTAGCATTCTTGGAATGAGTGGGAGTGGTGGAAACACGTACACTGACTGGAACACCCACAGAGACACCAGGGGGTCCACTGCCACTGCCTGTGGGTCCCTCGACCTGGAACAATAACACCAAAGCTTCTTGTTGAGACAAGACGCCATCATGTCTATGTGGGGTAACCCCCCAAAGGTCTGTTATTTCCTTGAACACCTCCGGATGGAGACCCCACTCCACCGGATGGAGATAGTTTCTGCTGAGGCAGTCTGCTTCCCAGTTGTCCACT
The DNA here is from genome assembly GCF_028390025.1 of Pseudophryne corroboree. Lineage (NCBI taxonomy): Eukaryota > Metazoa > Chordata > Amphibia > Anura > Myobatrachidae > Pseudophryne > Pseudophryne corroboree. The sequence goes on from NC_086444.1 coordinate 1,118,156,716, forward strand.
CCCGGAATGAAGATTGCAGAGAGCACCAACGCGTGTTTTTCTGCCCAGAGGAGGATTCTTGTCACCTCTGACATCGCAGCTCTGCTTTTCGTTCCGTTCTGTCGGTTAATGTAAGCCACCGTCGTTACATTGTCCAACTGTACTTGAATGGCCCGATTTCTTAGAAGACGGGCCGCCCGAAGACAGTTGTAGACGGCTCTTAGTTCCAGGATGTTGATCGGCAGACCGGCTTCCAGACTTGGGAAACCTTCCAAGGAAGGTGGTCCTTGAGTGACTGCACCCTAGCCCCGGAGGCTCGCATCCGTGGTTAGAAGGACCCAGTCCTGAATCCCGAACCTGCGGCCATCCAGAAGGTGATGCAATTGTAGCCACCAGAGGAGTGAAATCCTGGCCTTTGGCGACAGACAAATTCTCTGGTGCATGTGTAGATGAGATCCTGACCACTTGTCCAGGAGATCCAGTTGAAAGGCCCGAGCATGGAACCACCCATACTGGAGAGCCTCGTAAGAGGCCATCTTCCCCAAAAGGCGAATGCATTGATGGACCGACACCCGGGCTGGTTTCAGGACATCCCGGACCATTGTTTGTATCACCAACGCCTTGTCCTGCGGAAGAAACACCCTCTGCACTTCCGTGTAGAGGATCATCCCCAGAAAAGACAACCTCCGGGTTGGTTCCAAAAGAGATTTTGGAAGGTTCAGAATCCAACCGTGGACTCTGAGTAGGCGGGTCGTGAGTACAATGGACTGCAACAGCTCCTCCTTGGACGATGCTTTTCAGTAGATCGTCTAGATATGGAATTATGTTCACCCCGTTTTCGGAGCAGAACTATCATCTCCGCCATCACCTTGGTGAACACCCTTGGTGCTGTAGAGAGGCCGAATGGCAGGGCCTGGAAATAAAAGTCCAGTAATGCAAAATGGAGATAAGCATGATGCAGTAGCCACATCGGAATGAGGAGGTACGCATCCTTGATATCCAGGGATACTAGGAATTCCCCCTCTTCCAGACCCGATATCACCGCCCTGAGACACTCCATTTTGAACTTGAACTCCTTCAGAAAAGGGTTCAGTGATTTTAGGTTCAGAATGGGCCTGACCGAACCATCCGGTTTCGGTACCACAAAAAGGTTGGAACAGTAACCTGTGGCTTGCGAATTAGGAGGCACTGGCACAATGACCTGTGCCTCCACCAGCTTCTGAACCGCAGCTTGTAGGACAGTCCTGTCCGCCAGGAAAGAGCTGGCAAGCCTGATTTGAAAAATCGGTGAGAAGGGAGATTTTGAAATTCCAACCTGTATCTCTGGGACACAATATCTATCACCCAGAGATCCAGGCCGTTTGATGATTTCAATTGACCTCTCGGCGGGACCTTACTGGCGGAATCCGCTGCATCACCTCCTATCATTGGGACTTGCTATACCTCCAGATAAGGCTCACACCAAAGGTTTGAAGCACCAGAGCCGGGAGTGAATGGACGTTTAACCACCCAGAGTGAGGATGTGGTAAATTATTTGTTTTAAATTAGCATGGCCATGCTTAACAGCAATTGCTCATTTTAAATTCTGCACAAGAACTATCTCAATATGTATGCTTAATAACAACCGCCTATTATAGAAGCCTGCACAGGAACTGTTTCAAGAACACCTGCACACTAATCTTCTCATGCTTGGCAAAATAATCATCAGCCTCTTTCTGCATGGCAAATTGCAAACTGATCTGGCAAACTAACCACTAATTTGACAGGAAAGGCTTTATAGCAATTTAGATAAAGACTCTCCAAGCACGGTATTATTTGTATTAAGGATCATTTGTAATAGGTTACCAGTGTATTAAATGTATGCATGCCGCAAGTCATTCTGGCTAAAAAACATCTTGCTATACTAAAAGCATATTAACATCACGCTGGTTCTCTATGAACAATAGTTTTCTTTTCTATAAATTCATATCTGTGATGTGTGAAGGTAGAGGATGTATATTTATACAAAGTAATATATTGAGTTAGAGAATAATTGAAAATTGTTTATTGCTGTTTCCAAAAAAAAATTCTTTATATTTTTAAAGTCAGTATAAATGGTTCACAGAGAGTTATTTTACAAGTATATATTTTACTATAGAGAGTAAAAATAGTTAAATAAAAATATATTTTAAAATAAATTCTGTCAGCGCTTTCTGAATCCTTTTGGTAGTGTTTGTTTCCGGAAGGGTGGAGTAGTCCCTTCGATATAAAATAGCTGCAGACAGTTTAATATTGAATACTGAGCATATAATTGGCGCCAGGTGATACTTGGTATCTTTTGTATTTTTTTCTTGTGATACCCAGACGTGACTCAACTGTCTGAGCCTCGCTCCCACTGGCCCCAACTCCAGGCCGCGCAGTCCACCGTCATGCGGAGGACTTCAGCGTACTGGAAGCAGGCTTAGTTTCCTGGGAACCTGCTGCAGCAGGTTTCTTGGATTTAGCTCGACCTCCCCTAAAGAAGGTATTGGACGGCTTGGCCTTTCTAGGCTTGTTAGGCCGAAAGGACTGCGATGCTGATGGAGAAGGATTTTTTCGGAGCAGGCACAGCTGAGGGAAGGAACAGAGACCCGCCATAGCCGTGGATATCCACGCATCCAAAGCTTCCCCAAAGAGAGCCTGACCTGTGTAGGATAGGGACTCCACACTTTTTCTGGATTCCACGTCGGCCGACCACTGGCACAGCCACAGTCCCCGACGAGCTGAAACAGACATGGAAGAGATCCCCGCAGCCATGGAACCCAGGTCTTTCATGGACTCTACCATAAAACCTGCTGAATCATGAATGTTACGCAAAAACAATTCAACATCCCCCTTATCCATTGTATCCAAATCCTCAAGTAAGGTGCCTGACCATTTCACTATAGCTTTTGCAATCCATGCACTAGCAATAGTGGGACGTAATATGGCCCCCGAAGCTGTGTACATTGATTTAAGTGTATTATCAATCTTTCGATCAGCCTGCTCCTTTAAGTCGGTAGATCCCGCAACAGGCAAAACCACCTTTTTTTGAGAGTCTGGACACAGATGCGTCAACAATTGGTTGGCTTTCCCATTTTTTCCTATCCTCCTCAGGGAAAGGAAATGCCACCAGAATCCTCTTCGGGATCTGGAATTTTTTCTCATGGTTTTCCCATGCTTTCTCAAATATAGCATTCAATTCCTTTGACGCAGGGAAGGTTAGCGAGGCTTTCTTATTTTCAGTGAAAAAAACCTCCTCAACCTGCTCAGGTGTGGTATCATTAATATTCAACACATCCCTGAAAGCCTCTATCATCAATTGCACCCCCTTTGCAAGAGAGACAGACCCCCACAACACATCCCCATTCCCGTCTGTGGTATCAGAATCGGTATCCATGTCATCTTGCATGACATGAACAAGCACACATTTGCGGGGGTATATAGTGGAGCATCCTGGAGGTACTAGAATCAGGCCATACTGCCATAGAGTATCCCCTCAGGAGCTCAGTGTCCTGTCAGCGGAGTAAGTGGCTCAGACCCCGCAGGGCGGCCACTACTAATGTTTTAATATATTATGTTGAACACTAGATATCAATTGTATAGACTGGGCAGGATGTGAAAGCCAGACTTCTTAATCATGTACCTTAGGAATAAGCTACATTCTTATTATAACACTTGTCACTTTTGCTGTGGGGCACGATAAGTGTTTTGGGGAGGGTCTATTTTAATTTGTACTGTTTGTTTACAGTGTTTCCAAGGTCACACAGCCGGAGGCCGGGACGTCACTTCCGCCAGCTGCGAGAGGCCAGAAGTACGGGGCCTGAGCTACGGGCGGCATGGCTGAGGACAAGGCTGAAGGGGGAGGTCTGAGGGTGAGTTGTTTAGCTATTTATTTCACTTGTGAGATTAATTGTTTGTGTGGTCTGAAGAAGGGGAGCACGTCCCCGAAACGTTACCATCTAATACACGTTGTTTGGTGTACTACAAGTAGCTGCTCGGCAAAGCTGTAAAGCCGAAACACCCAGGAATAATCCACCGACCTAGTAGAGTGGGCCTGTACAGACTTTGGACATGGCAAACTTGCCGTGGAATAAGCATGCTGGATAGGAAGTCTGATCCAGCGTACAATTGTCTGCTTTCAAGCAGGACACCCAATCTTGAGGGTCATGCCGAGTTGATCGCTCGCTGCAGTTTTTCGCAGCGCAGCGATCAGTTAAAAAAAGGCAAATCTGTCCATGCGTATGCACCGCAATGCGCGACGTACGGGTACATCAAGCATTGTGGTTTTGCACAGGTTCTAGCGACGCTTTCAGTCGCACTGGCAGTCGCAAGAAGATTGACAGAAAGTTGGAGTTTCTGGGTGTCAACTGACCGTTTTCTGGGAGTGTTTGGAAAAACGCAGGAGTGGCTGGGCGTTTTCTGGGCGGGTATCTGATGTCATTACAGTGTCACTCATCGCCGCAATCATCGCACAGGATAAGTAACTACAGGGCTGGTCTTGTTTTGCACAAAATGTGTTTGCAGGCGCACTGCTGCACAGGCGTTCGCACTCCTGCAAAGCGAAAAACACTCCCCCGTGGGCAGCGACTATGCGTTTTCACGGCTGCTAAAAACTGCTAGCGAGCAAATAACTCAGAAAGACCCCCCTTATTGGGATCATAAAGTACAAACAGCGAGTCTTTCTGTGCCGAGCTGTTCTTTTCACAAACCCCTTCAATGCCCTCACGACATCCAAAGACTTTGAAGTAGCAGAGGGGTCGGTGACAACCAGAACAACAATAGGTTGGTTGATGTGAAACGCAGACACCACCTTAGGAAGAAATTGCTGACGAGTTCTGAGTTCAGCTGTGTCCTCATGGAAAATTAAATAGGGACTTTTGTGAGACAAAGCCCCCAGCTCCGACACTTCTTTCTGAAGCCAAGACCAACAATGTGACAGTCTTCCACGTAAGATATTTTACGTCCACCTCCTGTAATGGCTCAAACCAGTCCGATTGGAGAAAATGCAGCATCATATCGAGATCCCAAGGTGCCGTGGGAGGCACAAAGGGAGGTTGGTTGTGCAGAACACCTTTCAAGAACGTCTGGACCTCAGGGAGAGAAGCCAATTGTTTCTGAAAGAAAATGGACAAGGCTGAAATCTGGACTTTTATGGAGCCCAGACGTAGGCCCACATCCACTCCTGCTTGCAGAAAAAGCAGGAAATGTCCTAGATGGAATTCCATCGCAGAAAATTTACTGCTCTCACACCAAGAAACGTATTGCTTCCAAATACGATGGTAATGCTTAGACGTTACCCGCTTCCTGGCTTGGATCATAGTCGGGATAACCTGGTTATGGATCCGCATTGGCTAAAATCAGCCATTCAACTTCCATGCCGTCATTTGTAGCCGCGGTAAGTCCTGATAGACGAACTGGCCCTGTTGCAGAAGATCCTCGAAGAGAAAGAGGCCACGGATCTTCGGAGCATCTCCAGAAGGTCCGCGTACCAAGCCCTTTTTGGCCTGTCTGGAGCAATTAGAATTGCTTTAACCCTTTTCCCTTTTTATTCTCTTTAAAATTCTTGGGATCAGAGGAAGTGGAGAAAACATGTACACCATCTGATAGACCCATGAAGTGGTCAGGGCATCTACCGCCACCGCCTGTGGGTCTCTCGACCTGGAACAATACCGCTTGAGCTTCTTGTTGAGACGAGAGGCCATCATGTCGATCTGTGGATATCCCCATCGACTTGTCAAGCACCTGAACACTTACGGGTGAAGGCCCCACTTCCCCGGGTGCAGGTCGTGTCTGCTGAGTAAGTCTGCTTCCCAGCTGTGTACTCCCGGAATGAAGACGGCCGACAACACCACAGCATTTCTCCCTGCCCAGAGGAGAATTCTTGACACCTCTGACATTGCTGCTCTGCTTTTCATTCCGCCCTGTCGGTTTATGTACGTTACTGCGGTCACATTGTGCAAATGGACCTGAATGGCCTGATCTTGAAGATGTGAGGCTTGCAGAAGGGCGTTGTATATGTGTCGGAGTTCCAGAATGTTGATTGGAAGGACGACTTCCTGACTGGATCATCTTCCTTGAAACTGCACCCAAAGCGACTGCTCCCCAACCTCTGAGGCTTATGTCTGTGGTTAATAGAATCCAATTCTGACTTCCGAACCTCCGACCCTCGACGAGGTGAGAATTCTGTAGCCACCACAGAAGGGAGATCCTGGCTTTTGGTGACAGACGGATCCTCTAGTGCATGTGAAGATGCGATCCGGACCATTTGACCAACAGATCGAGCTGGAAGGGTCTTGCGTGAAACCTTCCGTATTGAAGAGCCTTGTAAGAGGCCACCATTTTCCCCAGAAGGCGAATGCATAGATGCAGATATCCAGGCTGGCTTCAGGACATCCCGAACCATTGACTGGATCACTAATGCCACTCCGTATCCAGTATCATTCCTAGGACTGGGAGCCTCAGTGTTAGCTCTAGGTGAGATTTCGGAATGTTCAGAATCCACCCATGATCCTGGAGAAGTTTGGTTGAGAGAGCAATGCTGTCCAGCAACCTTTCCCTGGACAGTGCTTTTATCAGTAGATCGTCCAGGTACGGAATTATGTTCACTCCCTGTTTGCAGAGTAGAAACATCATCTCTGCCATCACCTTAGTGAACACATTCGGTGCCGTGGAGAGACCTAATGGCAGAACCTGGAACTGGTAGTGACAGTCCTGTAGTGGAAACCGTAGATAAGCCTGATGAGGCGGCCAGATCGGAATGTGAAGGTACGCCTCCTTGATATCCAGAGACACTAGAAATTCCCCCTCCTCCAGACCTGAGATCACCGCTCTCAGAGACCCCATCTTGAATTTGAATACTCGTAAGTACGGGTTCAACGACTTGAGGTTCAAAATTGGTCTTTCTAAACTGTCCGGTTTCGGTACTACAAACAAGTTGGAAAAGTACCCCTTGTTTAGCTGATGAGGTGGAACTGGAACAATGACGTGAGTTTGTAACAGATTTTGGATGGCATGTTGTAAAGTTCCACTTGCCTCTTGTGACACTGGCAACTCTGAGTTAAAGAATCTGTGAGGTGGTAGCTCTTGGAACTCCAGTCTGGCACGAACTTGACCAGATTTGACTGAAGAATTGTAGGCGAGCTCCCACCCGACAGCCTTCCAGGCATTGCGGTCCACCGTCATGTTGAAGTCTTGGAGGAAGCAGAGCCTGAGCTCTGTTCCTGAGCACCTCCTGTTGCTGGTTTGTGTGGTTTACCTCTTGCGCCGCGGGAGGACAGAGAAGCACCTCTGAATCTGCCCTTGAACTTGGCCGTCCGAAAGGACTGCAACTTAGAAGCTGAGTAAGTCTTCTTGGTTAGAGGGGCTGCGGAATATATACGTAGACTTACCCGCAGTAGCTGTGGAGATCCATTTGTCTAATTCAGGCATTCTCAACCGCGGTCCTCAAGGCACACCAACAGTGCAGGTTTTAGTGATACCCAGGCTTGAAGTGCCTTAATTGGTACCTCAGTTATTTTGATTTAACCATCTGTGCTGAAGCCTGGATATCACTAAAACCTGCACTGTTGGTGTGCCTTGAGGACCGTGGTTGGGAATGCCTGGTCTGATTAATCTCCGAACAAGGCCTCTCCTGTGAATGGTAGGCCTTTCATGCCTTTCCTGGAACCCGCGTCAGCAGTCCACTGGCGTAGCCACAAGCCACTGCTTGCCGACACTGCCACAGTGGTGGTGCACGCCTATTTCCTTTATGGCTTCCACCATGAAGTTTGCAGAGTCCTGTATATGCTGCAGGAGTAAGACAACATCCACCCTAGATAAGGAATCTAACCCCTCAATTAGGTTACCTGACCATTTTGCAATGGCTTCAGTGATCCACGCACATGCAATAGTGGGTCTTTGGGCCACCCCAGCAGCTGTGTAGAATGATTTGAGTGTAGTCTCAATTTTACGATCAGCTATATCTTTCAGGGAGGTTGCACCAGGAACAGGCAATACAATTTTACGTGACAGCCTAGAGACTGATGTGTCCACTATCGGTGGATTTTCCCATTTTTTCCTATCCTCTAGAGCAGGGGTGTCAAACTCAAATTCATCGGGGGCCGCATCAGCAGTTTGGTCCCCATCAAAGGGCCAGTTGTATCTGTAGGTCTATGTGTCCACTCTTTATTATCATAAATTAATGTCACTGCATTCAATTATTACTGTTTTTTGTAATAATGTAAGTAATAACTAGCTCTGAAAGGGGGAGACGCAGAGAGAGAGCGCGAGGGGGGAGACGCAGAGGGGGGAGAGACGGAGAGAGGAGCAGAGAGAGGGGGAGACAGAGAGGGGAAATGGATAGTGAGGAGATAGGGATAGAGAGGGGGGAGAGACGGAGAGAGAAAGGGGGGAGACAGACAGAGAGCGAGAAAGGAGGAGAGACGGAGAGTGGGGGGAGACAGAGAGGAAGGAGATGCATAGAGGGGGATACATGAAGAGAGAGGGGGGCAGAGGAGCGAGAGAGAGGAGGAGCAGCACTTTCCACTTGTACAACAATAGTATTGCATTTTCCTGCCTGGCATCAGTAGTGCTTACAATCAGGGGCTGTCACTGTGCATGGAGATGGCTGCCAGTGACTCTATGCATCCCTCCCATGAACTTTTAACGCTGGTGACAATCAGGACCGGGGTGTAACAGCCAGGTGTCCGTGTGAACAGCAATAGAGAGAGGGACTTGGAATAGTTAAACAAGTCGGGCACATGCAGCATTTGAGTCTATGGTGGAGGAGCTGAAACCAGAGCATCTCCTTCTCCCCCTCCGGCCGGGAGTCGGGACCCGAGTCACTGACTGTGCAGTGACTGTCTTAATGCACAGGGCTCCGGGGCACTGGTGGTGGGCAGACAGGCGCAGCGTTGGTGGCGGCATTAAATGAGTCAGTGAGACTCATTGTAATGCCGGAAGCTCTGGGACCTGAACCAGCCCCCACCGCGGGAACAGTCAGCCCCCCTGTCACCGCTGATTGTAACAGCTCAGAGCTAAAGCAGCATCACCACCCGGAGCTGGCCGCGGGATCACGGAGTACCCAGCCCCGATCCCCGGCTGCGGAACACTGGCAGCTCTCAGACCCCAACACCCTCCTCCAGCCGCTGGTTATCCACTGTCCGAAGCACAACTCACCAAATCGAGGAGAGCTGCGCCATCAAGTCCGCACTGGCAAGGCTCCACCTCCTATTTTTAAAGTTTGCAGCCGGGCCACAGAGCCATCAATCAATCTGGCAGGCTAGGGATTGGCTGCAGCGAAGCGCGTCCCACGGACCCACCCATGTTTGAAATGTGAGTCCGCGGGCCATCAGACGAGGTCTGGCGGGCCGGATTTGGCCCGCGGGCCTTGTGTTTGACACCCCTGCTCTAGAGGAAGAGATGAGAGCAATCTTTTAGGGATCTGAAATTTCTTGTCAGGATTAACCCATGGTTCTTCAAACAGGATATTCAATTCCTTTGACGCAGGAAAAGTGACTGAGGACTTTTTTTTTTTTACTTTAAAATAAGATTCCTCACACTCCTCTGACACTTTATCAGGAATATGCAGAACATCTCTGATAGCCTCTATAAGAGCCTCTATTCCCTGTGACAGAGCTGCATTCCCCCCCTCTGAGTCAACCTCCCCCTCCTCCATGTCTGACCTGCCAGCGTCCAAGTCAGACTGCAGGATATGGGCCAGAGTTCGCTTTTGCGGACAAATGGGAGGGGATTGAGACGCTGTCTTGGGGACTGAGTTTCTGTTCATAAACTCATCCACAGTCTGTTTTAGATATTGCGTCTTTTTCTCATTGCGGGACAATTTTGTAGAAAGAGTTGAGATCATTCCCTTAAGAGAATTAACTCATTCCGGTTCAGCACCGCTAGTCTGTGAACCCCGAGTACCCAGTAGTGAGCCCCCTGGTGAAGAGAAACACTCTTCTGTACAAGACACACACTCCTTGCCTGACATAATGTAACAGCACACACACACACACACACACACACACACACACACACACACACACACACACACACACACACACACACACACACACACAGGAAAGGTTAAGCACAAATAACCCACAAAGAACCCTTCAGGGAGAAACAGATGTTTGGAGCCAGCCCCCACCACGCCCTTATCGCTAATGCCAAGCTTAGCCGGGTTGCAGACTAAGTACCCTGGTAGGGGACTTAGTACACTAATAATCGCTCCCCCTCTGCTATGACCCCATGGTACCGCTAAGGTAATCTGGAGTCACACTGGAGGAGCTGCGCGTCCCTGTCCTGTCAGCGTCTGTGTCCACTGCAGAGGGAAAATGGCGCTGTTGAGCTGCTGGATCCTCTCATAGTGAAGCCCCGCCCCTTCAATGGCATGCAGTCTTCCCGCTTTTTTTTATACTGGCTGAGGTAATTTTGTTGTGCACTGTGTCTGGAGACGCATTCCGTCCAGTTTAGAACCTGTGCGTACCCCCATGCTGCCATAATGGCCTATGCCCGACTAGCCGGGATGCCGGCTCAGTACTCACCACTCTTCATTCTTCTGGCTCTGTTAGGGGTGGTGGCGTGCTGCGGGACTGTACGCTCGCCATGATGGGCTTGCAACTAGGTCCCTCTGTGTCCTGTCAGCAGGGAACGGGACCATTAACCCTTCAAGAGGCTGGGCCGTTCTTCCCCCTAAGTCCCACGAAGCAGGCAGGATGGTACCATCCAGCCCTGCCTGAAAATAACACATCTAAAATAAATGCAGAAAAAACTCTTCAGGAGCTTCCTTCAGCGTGACCAGCCCCCTCGGGCACATTTTCTAAATGGAGTCTGGTAGGAGGGGCAGAGGGAGGAGCCAGCCCACACTATCAAATTCTTAAAGTGCACATGGCTCCTAGTGGACCAGTCTATACCCTATGGTACTAAATGGACCCCAGTATCCTCTGGGACGCAAGAGAAAATAGGAATTTAATACCTACCTGTAATATCTTTTCTCGTAGTCCCTAGTGGATACTTGGGATCTGTACTTAATACAATGGGGTATAGATCGGGTCCACTGGAGTCTGGCACTTTAAAAACCTTTAGTGTGTATGTGTGCGCTGGCTCCTCCCCTATGCCCCTCCTACCAGACTCAGTTTAGGAAACTGTGCCCGAGGAGACGGACATACCACGAGAGAAGAAAAAAGGTACAACTGCAGTGAGGCACTAAGCCAACACACAACCATAACCGAAAGGAGGGCACTAACCAGAACAGAGGATAGCAACACCAACCTAACCAGGATAGCACAGTTATCCCAACATAATGGGACTGCAAAAGCAGGCCAACCAAACACATACCAAGGTAAGCAGGAAGCGAAGCACTGAGGCTGGCGCCCAGTATCCACTACGGACTACTAGAAAATAGGATTTTAATACCAACCAGTAAATAATTTTCTCTTAGTCCGTAGAGGATGCTGGGGACACCATTAGAACAATGCGGTATAGACGGGATCCGCAGGAGACATGGGCACTTTAAGACTTTGAAAGGGTGTGAACTGGCTCCTCCCTCTATGCCCCGCCTCCAGACCCCAGTTATACGAACTGTGCCCAGGGAGACGGACATTTCGAGGAAAGGATTTATTGTTAAACTAAGGTGAGATACATACCAGCTCACACCTCAAACACGCCGTACAACGTGGCATTTAACAGAACTCCAGTCAACGGCATGAACAATGTCAGCAACAGGCCGACTATAACATAACACAACCTGTGTGTAAACATAACTAATAACTGCAGATAGAGTCCGCACTGGGACGGGCGCCCAGCATCCTCTACGGACTAAGAAAAGGATTTACCGGAAAGTATTAAAATCCTATTTTCTCATACATCCTAGAGGATGCTGGGGACACCATAAGAACCCTGGGGTTTATACCAAAGCTGCAGAACGGGCGGGAGAGTGCAGATGACTCTGCAGCACCGATTGACCAAACATGAGGTCCTCATCAGCCTGGGTATCAAACTTGTAAAATTTCGCAAAAGTGTTTGAAACCGACCAAGCAGCTGCTCGGCAGAGTTGCAATGCCGAGACACCCCGGGCAGCCGCCCAGGATGAGCCCACCTTTCTGGCAGAGTGGGAATTCACTGATTTCGGTAACGGCAATCCAGCCGTAGAATGAGCAAACAGAGCTTCCGTTTTCCTAAGTTGAGCCGTTCTGGTGACATAAATCTTTAAAGCCCTGACAACATCGAGAGATTTTGACTCAGCGAAGGCATCAGTAGCCACCGATACCACAATAGGTTGGTTCATGTGGAACGATGAAACCACCTTTGGCAGAAATTGTTGACGAGTCCTCAACTCTGCACTATCTTCATGGAAGATTAAATAAGGACTCTTGTGAGACAAAGCCGCTAACTCAGACACCCGCCCCGCGGATGCTAAGGCCAATAGCATGACCACTTTCCAATTGAGAAATTTCAACTCTACCTTCTGTAAAGGTTCAAACCAATGTGATTGAAGGAAATGCAACACCACATTAAGATCCCATGGTGTCACAAATGGAGGTTGGATGTGCAAAACACCTTTCACGAAAGTCTGAACTTCTGGAAGGGAGGCCAATTGTTTTTGAAAGAAAACCGATAAGGCCGAAATTTGTACTTTAATCGAGCCTAACTTTAGGCCCGCATCCACACCTGCTTGCAGAAAATGGAGAAAACGCCCTAGCTGAAATTCTTCAGTAGGAGCCTTCTTGGATTCACACCAAGACACATATTTTCGACAAATACGGCGATAATGTTTTGCCGTTATTCCTTTTCTAGCCTGAAGAGTGGGAATGACTTCACCGGGAATACCCTTTCGGGCTAGGATCCGGCGTTCAACCACCAAACGTAGCCGCGGTAAGTCGTGATATACGCACGGCCCCTGCTGTAACAGATCCTCTCGTAAAGGAAGAGGCCAGGAATCTCTTATGAGTAATTCTTGAAGATCTGGATACCAAGCCCTCCTTGGCCAGTCCGGAACAATGAGGATCGCCTGAACCTTTATTGTTCTTATGATCTTTAGCACTTTTGGAATGAGTGGAAGTGGAGGGAACACATACACCGACTGAAACACCCATGGTGTCACCAGCGCGTCCACTGCTATTGCTCGAGGGTCCCTCGACCTGGAACAATATCTCTGAAGTTTCTTGTTGAGGCGAAACGCCATCATGTCTATTTGAGGAATTCCCCAAAGACTTGTCACTTCTGTGAAGACCTCTTGATGAAGACCCCACTTCCCTGGATGGAGATCGTGTCTGCTGAGGAAGTCTGCTTCCCAGTTGTCCACTCCTGGAATGAAGATTGCTGAGAGAGCGCTTGTATGTCTTTCCGCCCGGCGGAGCACTTTTGTGGCCTCTGTCATTGCAGCTCTGCTCTTTGTTCCGCCCTGGTGGTTTATGTGCGCTACTGCTGTTATATTGTCCGACTGGATTAGCACGGGCAGGTTGCGAAGAAGACGTTCCGCTTGAAGAAGGCCGTTGTAAATGGCCCTTAACTCTAGAACGTTTATGTGTAGACAAACTTCCTGGCTTGACCATTTTCCCTGGAAGGTTTCCCCCAGTGTGACTGCTCCCCAGCCTCGGAGACTTGCATCCGTGGTTACTAGGATCCAGTCCTGGATCCCGAACCTGCGTCCCTCTAGGAGGTGAGAGCTGTTCAGCCACCACAGGAGTGAGATTCTGGTATTGGAGGACAGGATTATTTTCCGGTGCATGTGCAGATGGGATCCGGACCACTTGTCCAATAGGTCCCACTGAAACACTCTGGCATGGAATCTGCCAAATTGAATGGCCTCGTAGGCCGTCACCATCTTCCCCAGCAATCGAGTGCATTGATGGATTGATACTCTTGTTGGTCTCAGAATTTGTTTGACCAAACTCTGAATTTCCAGAGCCTTCTCTTCTGGAAGATAAAACTAATTCTGTGTCCAGAATCATTCCCAAAAATGACAGCCGTTTCGTCGGATTCAACTGCGACTTCGGCAAGTTCAGGAGCCAACCATGTTGTTGCAGAACTGTCACAGAGAGCGCAATGTCCTGCACCAGCTTGTCTTCGGATCTCGCCTTTATCAGGAGATCGTCCAAGTATGGGATAATTGTGACTCCTTGCTTGCGAAGGAGAACCATCATTTCCGCCATTACCTTGGTGAAAATCCTCGGAGCTGTGGCCAGACCAAACGGCAACGTCTGAAATTGGTAATGACAATCCTGAATAGCAAACCTCAGGTAGGCCTAATGCGGAGGATATATGGGGACGTGTAAGTAGGCATCCTTTATGTCGACCGACACCATGAAATCCCCTTCCTCCAGACTGGAGATCACTGCTCGGAGAGATTCCATCTTGAATTTGAATTTTCTTAGGTAAAGATTGAGGGACTTTAGGTTCAGAATTGGTCTGACCGAGCAGTCTTAGGGACCACAAATCGGCTCGAATAAAAGCCTTCTCCCTGTTGTGACGGGGGAACCCTGATAATGACTTGACTTAGACACAACTTTTGTATTGCAATCGGAAGAGAAGCTGGTAAGGCAGATTTGAAAAATCGTCGAGGGGGAACGTCTTCAAACTCCAGTTTGTACCCCTGGGATACCATTTCTAAAACCCATGGGTCCAGGGCTGAATGAGCCCAGAATTGACTGAAGAGCTTGAGACATGCCCCCACCGATGCGGACTCCCGCAGAGGAGCCCCAGCGTCATGCGGTGGATTTGGCAGAAGCCAGGGAGGACTTCTGCTCCTGGGAACCTGCCACAGCCGGAGATCTTTTACCTTTTCCTCTTCCTCTATTAGCAAGGAAGGAGTAACCTCGGCCACTTTTGTATTTATTTGGCCGAAAGGACTGCATCTGTAAGTGGTGAGCTTTCTTTTGTTGAGGAGGAACATAAGGCAAAAATGACGACTTACCCGCGGTAGCCGTAGATACCAAATCAGCGACACCGTCACCAAACAAGACACCACCTTTATATGGGAGAGATTCCATAGCTTTCTTAGAGTCAGCATTCCATTGATGAATCCACAATGCCCTCCTAGCTGAAACAGCCATGGCATTGGCTTTTGATCCCAAAAGGCCAATATCTCTCGCCACTTCTTTTAGGTAGGCCGCAGCGTCTCTGATATAACCCAGTGTCAAGAGGACGCTATCCCTATCTAGGGTATCTATATCAGATGACAAGTTATCTGCCCACTTTCCGATAGCACTAATCACCCACGCAGATGCAATGGTTGGTCCGAGTAGGGTACCTGTGGTGACGTAAATGGATTTTAACGTATTTTCCTGTCTACGATCCGCAGGATCCTTAAGGGCTGCAGTGTCCGGCGACTGTAAAGCCACTTTTTTAGACAATCGTGATAGAGCCTTGTCCACAATGTTGGGTGACTCCCACTTTTCTCTATCCCCAGAGGGGAACGGATATGCCAACTGAATTCTTTTGGGAATCAGAAACTTTTTGTCAGGATTTTCCCACATTTTTTCAAAAAGGGTATTCAGTTCATGAGAGGGAGCAAACGTTACCTCAGGTTTCTTTCCCTTATACATACAGACCCTATTATCAGGAACAGTAGGGTCCTTAGTGATATGTAACACGTCTTTTATTGCCACAATCATGTACTGAATGTTCTTTGCCAATTTTGGGTCTAATCTGGTATCACTATAGTCGACACTGGAGTCAGTGTCCGTGTCGGTATCTGTCTGCCAACTGAGCAAACTAACGTTTACGTGACCCCGAGGGGGTCTGGACCTGTGATAACACATTCTCTACAGATTTCTTCCATGCCTGGTTCTGAGACTCAGATTTATCTAATCTCTTATTAATAAGAGCCACATTAGCATTCAACACATTTATCCAATCAGGAATCGGTGGTGCCGACAGGGTCACTCCCACAGCCGTTTCTGTCCCTAACAGTCTCCTCCTGGCAAGAGCACTCTGCCTCAGACATGCCGACACACGTGTACCGACACCCACAGACACTAGGCAAATAGGGGACAGACCCACAGTAAAGCCGGTCAGAGAAACACAGAGGGAGTTTGCCAGCTCACAACCCAGCGCTTATCCCGGTTCTGAAACTTCAATATAATGCCTCAAACCTGCAGCGCATTTATAATAACGTATTTCTCTATCGTCCTTGTGGATGCTGGGGTTCCTGAAAGGACCATGGGGAATAGCGGCTCCGCAGGAGACAGGGCACAAAAAGTAAAGCTTTCCGATCAGGTGGTGTGCACTGGCTCCTCCCCCTATGACCCTCCTCCAGACTCCAGTTAGATTTTTGTGCCCGGTCGAGAAGGGTGCAATCTAGGTGGCTCTCCTAAAGAGCTGCTTAGAGAAAGTTTAGCTTAGGTTTTTTATTTTACAGTGAGTCCTGCTGGCAACAGGATCACTGCAACGAGGGACTTAGGGGAGAAGGAGTGAACTCACCTGCGTGCAGGATGGATTGGCTTCTTGGCTACTGGACATCAGCTCCAGAGGGACGATCACAGGTACAGCCTGGATGGTCACCGGAGCCGCGCCGCCGGCCCCCTTGCAGATGCTGAAGTAAGAAGAGGTCCAGAATCGGCGGCTGAAGACTCCTGCAGTCTTCTAAAGGTAGCGCACAGCACTGCAGCTGTGCGCCATTTTCCTCTCAGCACACTTCACACGGCAGTCACTGAGGGTGCAGGGCGCTGGGAGGGGGGCGCCCTGGGAGGCAAATGAAAACCTTTTTTGGCGAAAAATACCTCACATATAGCCCCCAGAGGCTATATGGAGATATTTAACCCCTGCCAAGATTCACTAAATAGCGGGAGACGAGCCCGCCGAAAAAGGGGCGGGGCCTATCTCCTCAGCACACAGCGCCATTTTCTCTCACAGAAAGCCTGGAGAGAAGGCTCCCAGGCTCTCCCCTGCACTGCACTACAGAAACAGGGTTAAAACAGAGAGGGGGGGCACTGATTTTGGCGATATTGAGATATATATAAAGATGCTATAAGGGAAAACACTTATATAAGGTTGTCCCTATATAATTATAGCGTTTTGGTGTGTGCTGGCAAACTCTCCCTCTGTCTCCCCAAAGGGCTAGTGTGGGTCCTGTCCTCTGTCAGAGCATTCCCGGTGTGTGTGCTGTGTGTCGGTACGTGTGTGTCGACATGTATGAGGACGATGTTGGTGAGGAGGCGGAGAAATTGCCTGTAATGGTGATGTCACTCTCTAGGGAGTCGACACCGGAATGGATGGCTTATTTAGGGAATTACGTGAGAATGTCAACACGCTGCAAGGTCGGTTGACGACGTGAGACGGCCGACAAACTATTAGTACCGGTCCAGGCGTCTCAGAAACACCGTCAGGGGCGTTAAAAACGCCCATTTACCTCAGTCGGTCGACACAGACACAGACACGGACACTGAATCCAGTGTCGACGGTGAATAAACAAACGTATTTCTCATTAGGGCCACACGTTAAGGGCAATGAAGGAGGTGTTGCATATTTCTGATACTACAAGTACCACAAAAAAGGGTATTATGTGGGAGTGAAAAAACTACCTGTAGTTTTTCCTGAATCAGATAAAATAAAATGAAGTGTGTGATGATGCGTGGGGTTACCCCGATAGCAAATATTGGCGTTATACCCTTTCCCGCCAGAAATTAGGGCGCGTTGGGAAACACCCCTTAGGGTGATAAGGCGCTCACACGCTTATCAAGTGGCGTTACCGTCTCCAGATACGGCCGCCCTCAAGGAGCCAGCTGATAGGAAGCTGGAAAGATATCCTAAAAAGTATATACACACATACGGTGGTTATACTGCGACCAGCGATCGCCATCAGCCTGGAGATGCAGTGCTGGGTTGGCTTGGTCGGATTCCCTGACTGAAAATATTTTATTCATATAGAGCATTTAATAGGATGCATTCTATATATATGTACGTGAGATGCACAGAGGGATATTTGCTCTCTGGCATCAAGATAAGTACGTTGTCCATATCACCCAGAAGATGTCATGGACACGACAGTGGTCAGGTGATACAGATCCCATACGGCACATGGAAGTATTGCCGTATAAAGGGAAGGAGTTAGTTGGGGTCGGTCCATCGGACCTGGGGACCACGGCAACAGCTGGGAAATCCAACCTTTTTACCCCAAGTTACATCTCAGCTGAAAAAGACACCGTCTTTTCAGCCTCAATCCTTCCTTTCCCATGAGGGCATGCAGGCAAAAGGCCAGTCATATCTGCCCAGACATAGAGGTAAGGGAAGTAGACTGCAGCAGGCAGCCCCTTCCCAGGAAAAGAAGCCCTCCACCGCGTCTGCCAAGTCCTCAGCATGACGCTGGGGCCATGCAAGCGGACTCAAGGTGGGGGGGTAGTCTCAAGAGTCTCAGCGCGCAGTGGGATCACTCGCAGGTTGACCCCTAGATAGTACAAGTATTATCCCAGGGGTACAGATTGGAGAGTCGAGACATCTTCTCCTCGCAGGTTTCTGAAGTCTGCTTTACCAACGGCTCCCTCCGACAGGGAGGCAGCATTGGAAACAATTCACAAGCTGTATATCCAGCAGGTGATAATCAAAGTACCCCTCCTACAACAAGGAAAAGGGTATTATTTTTCCACACTATATTGTGGTACTGAAGCCAGACGGCTTGGTGAGACATAGTCTAAACTGAAATCTTTGAACACTTACATAAAAGGTTCAAATCGAGATGGAGTCACTCAGAGCAGTGATAGCGAACCGGAAAAAAGGGGACTATATGGTGTCCCTGGACATCAAGGATTACCTCCATGTCCAAATTTGCCCTTCTCAACAAGGGTACCTCTGGTTCGTGGTACAGAACTGTCAATATCAGTTTCAGACGATGCCGTTTGAATTATCCACGGCACCCCGGGCCTTTTACCAAGGTAATGGCCGAAAAGATGTTTCTTCAAAGAAAAAAGGCATCTAAATTATCCCTTACTTGGACGATATCCTGAAAAGGGCAAGTTCCAGAGAACAGTTGGAGGTCGGAAGAGCACTATCTAAAGTAGTTCTACGACAGCACGACTGGATTCTAAATATTCCAAGAATCGCAGCTGTTTTCCGACGATACGTCTGCTGTTCCTAGGAATGATTCTGGGCATAGTCCAGAAAAAGGTGTTCCTCCGGGAGGAAAAAGCCAAGGAGTTATTCGACCTAGTCAGAAACCTCCTAAAACCAGGCCAAGTATCAGTGCATCAATGCACAGGAGTCCTGGGAAAAATGGTGGCTTCTTACGAAGCGATTCCATTCGGCAGATCTCAGGGGATTTGCTGGACGAATGGTCCGGATCGCATTTTCAGATGCATCAGCGGATAATCCTGTCTCCAAGGACAAGGGTGTCTCTTCTGTGGGGGCTGCAGAGTGCTCATCTTTTAGAGGGCAGCACACTCAGCATTCAGGACTGTGTTCTGGGGACCACGGATACCAGCCTGAGAGGCTGGGGAGTAGTCACACAGGGAAAAAATTTCCAAGGAAGTGTGGTCAAGTCTGGAGACTTCTCTCCACATGAATATACTGGAGCTAAGGGCAATTTACAATGCTCTGAGCCTAGGAAGACTCCTGCTTCAAAGTCAACCGGTGCTGATCCAGTAGGACATCATCATGGCGGTCGCCCACGTTATCAGACGGGGCGACACAAGAAGCAGGAGGGCAATGACAGCAAGGATTCTTCGCTGGGCGGAAAATCATGTGATAACACTGTCAGCAGTGTTCATTCCGGGAGTGGGCAACTGGGAAGATTTCCTCAGCATAAATGAATTCCACCCGGAAAAGTGGAAACTTAATCTGGAAGTTTCCACATGATTGTAAACCGTTGGGAAAGACCAAAGGTGGTTATGATGGCGTCCCACCTGAAGCGCCAGGTCAAGAGACACTCAGGCAATAGCTGGGACGCTCTGGTAACACCGTCGGTGTACCAGTCGGTGTATGTGTTCCATCCTCTGCTTTTCATACCCAATGTATTGAAAATGATAGGAAGGAGAGGAGTAAGAACTATACTCGTGGCTCCGGTTTGGCCAAGAAGGACTTGGTTCCCGGAACTTCAAGAGATACTAAGAAGGGTCTTGATTCGGAAAGAACCGTGTCTGTTCCGGGACTTACCGCAGCTGCGTTGACGCCAAGGCGGGTGAACGCCGGATCCTAAGGGAAAGAGGCATTCCGGAAGAGGTCATCCCTACCCTGGTCAGAGCCAGGAAGGAGGTGACCGCACAACATTATCACCACTTAGGTGAAAATATGTGCCAGGGTGTGAGTCCAGGAAGGCTCCACGGAAGAATTTCAACTAGGTTAATTTCTACATTTCCTGCAAACAGGAGTGTCTATGGGTCTCAAATTGGGTCCATTAAGGTTCAAATTTCGGCCTGTTGATTTTCTTCCAGAAAGAAATTGGCTTCAGTTCCTGAAGTCCAGAAGTTGTTAAGGGAGTACTGCATATACAGCCCCTTTGATGTCTCCAGTGGCACTGGGCGATCTCAACGTAGTTTTGGGATTCCTAAAAAATCACATTGGTTTAAACAACTCAAATCTGTGGATTTGATATATCTCACATGGAAAATGACCATGCTGTTGGTCCTGGCCTCGGCCAGGCGAGTGTCAGAATTGGCGGCTTTATCTCACAAAGCCATATCTGATTGTCCATTCGGACAGAGCAAAGCTGCGGACTCGTCCCCAGTTTCTCCTTAAGGTGGTGTCAGCGTTTCACCTGAACCAGCTTATTGTGGTACCTGCGGCTACTAGGGACTTGGAGGACTCCAAGTTGCTGGATGTTATCAGGGCCCTGAAAATATAGTTTCCAGGTTGGCTGGAGTCAGGAAATCTGACTTGCTGTTTATCCTGTATGCACCCAACAATGCTGGGTGCTTCTGCTTCTAAGCAGTCGATTGCTCGTGGGATTGGTAGCACAATTCAACTTGCACATTCTGTGGCAGGCCTGCCACAGTCTAAATCTGTTAAGGCCCATTCCACAAGGAAGGTGGGCTCATCTTGGGCGGCTGCCCGAGGGGTCTCGGCATTACAACTTTGCCGAGCAGCTACGTGGTCGGGGGAGAACACGTTTGTAAAATTCTACAAATTTGATACCCTGGCAAAAGAGGACCTGGAGTTCTCTCATTCGGTGCTGCAGAGTCATCCGCACTCTCCCGCCCGTTTGGGAGCTTTGGTATAATCCCCATGGTCCTTTCAGGAACCCCAGCATCCACAAGGACGATAGAGAAAATAAGAATTTACTTACCGATAATTCTATTTCTCGGAGTCCGTAGTGGATGCTGGGCGCCCATCCCAAGTGCGGATTATCTGCAATACTTGTACATAGTTATTGCTAACTAAATCGGGTTATTGTTGTTGTGAGCCATCTTTTCAGAGGCTCCGCTGTTATCATACTGTTAACTGGGTTCAGATCACAGGTTGTACAGTGTGATTGGTGTGGCTGGTATGAGTCTTACCCGGGATTCAAAATTCCTCCCTTATTGTGTACGCTCGTCCGGGCACAGTACCTAACTGGAGTCTGGAGGAGGGTCATAGGGGGAGGAGCCAGTGCACACCACCTGATCGGAAAGCTTTACTTTTTGTGCCCTGTCTCCTGCGGAGCCGCTATTCCCCATGGTCCTTTCAGGAACCCCAGCATCCACTACGGACTCCGAGAAATAGAATTATCGGTAAGTAAATTCTTATTTTTTGCACCAAATTAACTGTGCCCCCCTCCCGTTTTTGTACCCTATTACTTGTACAGCAGTGGTGAAGAAGGACCAGCTTCTCTGCAGCTCTGTGAAGAGAAAATGGCGCGGATGAGAGCTGAGGGCTAAGCCCCGCCCCCTTAATGCCACGCTTCAGCCCCGCTATTTTTTAAAATAATAATACTGACGGGGGTAAGGATTTAGTGCCTAGGCACTCATATCACACTTTGCCAGTCTCATATGAGGCGTTTTATGCTGCCCAGGGCGCCCCCCCTCCTCCCGGCACCCTGTAGTGCCGCTGTGTGTGGGAGCTTGGCGCGCAGGACGATCGCTGTGCGGTACCTCAGAAGCAGTCACTGAAGTCTTCTATCTTCTTCTACTCACCTGTCTTCTGGCTCTGCAAGGGGGGTGACGGCTGGCTCTGGGAATGAACCCCTAGGCGTACCTAGTGTTCCAAACCCCCAGTAGCTAATTATTATTATCCTTTATTTATATGGCGCCACAAGGGTTCCGCAGCGCCCAATTACAGAGTACATAAACAAATAATCAAACAGGAAAACAGCAACTTACAGTTGATGACAGTATAGGACAAGTACAGGGTAAATAAACATAGTTACATCAGCAGATGACACTGGAATAAGTATCAGGTGGCAGAAGACTGCTGGAGTTGATGCAGTTGAAGATTATTAAAGTAAGAAAGGATAAGCACATGAGGGAAGAGGGCCCTGCTCGTGAGAGCTTAATGGTGTCCTGTAGCCAAGAAGCAGAGCCTTTGAACTCACTGAAAGTAGGTCTGACTTCTTTCCCCTAAGTCCCACGATGCAGGGAGACTGTTGCCAGCAGCCCCCCTGAAAATAAAAAACCTAAGTCTTTTCAGAGAAACTCAGTAGAGCTCCTCAAAGTGCATCCAGTCTGCCTGGCACAATTCTAAAACTGGAGTCTGGAGGAAGGGCATAGAGGGAGGAGCCAGTTCACACCCTTTCAAAGTCTTAAAGTGCCCATGTCTCCTGCGGATCCCGTCTATACCCCATGGTTCTTATGGTGTCCCCAGCATCCTCTAGGACGTATGAGAAATCCGGGCTTTTGGAGAGGTGGTCACTTTCTGATGCATGTGAAGGTGAAACCCCAACCCCTTGTCCAGCAGATCCAGCTGAAATGGCTGGGCATGAAATCTGCCATATTGGATTGCTCGTAAGCAGCAACCATCCTGCCCAGGAAGCATATGCAAAGATGTATGGGCATCTTGCAAGGACGGAGCAATGTGCGGACCATAGCTTGGATAGCCAAGGCCTTGTCCATCGGAAGAAACACCTTTTGAGACACTGTATCCAATATCACTCCCAGGAACTGAAGACATTGGGTTGGTTCCAGGTGAGATTTCTGGAAATTTAGGCTCCACCCATGATCCGTAAGCAGGCGAGTCGTCCGATTGATGCTTTGCAATAGACGCTCCCTGGACATAGCCTTTATCAGGAGATCGTCCAAGTAGGGGACTATGTTGACTCCCATCATGCACAGTTGCAGCATCATCTCCACCATGACTTTGGTGAAGACCCTCGGACCTGTGGACAGGCCAGAGGGCATGGCCTGAAACTGGTAATGGTCGTCAAAGATGGCAAACCTGAGGTAGGCCTGATGAGGGGGCCACATGGGAATGTGTAGGTAAGTATCCTGGACATCTAGGGATACCAGGAATTCCCCCTCCTCCAGACCGGACACCACTGCACGCAGGGAATCCATCTTGAATTTGACTACCCTGGAAATCCACCCACAAACTATTGTGGGGCGCTGTGCTACGCCTGCTGCAGTATATATTGCCTTGAGAGTGGTCTCAATCTTAGGGTCTTTAAGGGACATAGCCCCTCTCACCGGCAGTACAAATTTCTTAGACCGTCTGGACACAGACGTATCGACTAGGGGGATCCCATACCTTCCGGTCCTCAGCTGGGAGGGTAAAAGTAGACAAAAACTTCTGGAGGAATTTTACATTTCTTGTCAGAGTTTATCCATGCCTCCCGGGCCAGGGACTTTAATTCCTGAGACACAGTAAAAGTGGCTGAAGTCTTGGGCTAACATTAAAGTACAACTCCTCATCTGGTTCTGCTTCCTGATCCGGTATGTGAAGAACCTCTCACAGCATTAATGAGGGCCTCCTATATCATCATCCACATCAGGCTGATCAGAATCAGACTGGAGCACCTGTGGCAGTAAGCGTTTATGTGAAACCAAAAGGAGGCAGCTGAGATGCCTTTCTGGTATCTGCTACCTTTGTCATACAATAGGACTGTTTTAACACCCGTCTCTCCTTTTTAGCTGCAGCTAATTCTGAATTTACATTCTGAATCATGCTTTTTAAAGTATCCAGCCAGTCAGGTGCCTGTGAACTGTGTCCCTGTGGGGATAAGGAACACTGTTCACACATGAGGGACCCTGCTGAAGGTGTAGAGTTACAAGCAGCACACAACCATGTCAACAGACATCTTTACACAACTGTAATACAGCGTAGCTCACTGACAAACACCTCCACACAGACCTTAAGAGAGCCCCTGGAGTGACAGAGAAACGGAGACCAGCCACAAAACACAGCAGCGCAGTGTGAACTAAACGTGCAGCGGTGATACCGCTGATGTGCTCCCCCCTTGCTATGACCCCCTGGTACCAGTACAGTCTGCAACTGTGTGGGTCCGTGGAGGAGCAGCGTGCACGGAGCCTTGATTCGCAACAGCAGGAAATGCCCCTTGTAATGGCACACAGTCCCCTTCAGGTTTTATACTGGCTTTCCAACATAAAACAGTGCACACAAAGCCTAGTAGTGAGCACTGTAGAGCATGAGCCCTGAGCCAGTGTAGTCCGCACTGCAGCTGACATGGTCGCCAAACCGCACTGGGGACCCGCTAACCAGGGCCCACGGTGTTGACACTCACCGCACCAGACGATCTTCGGCATCTGTTAAGAGGGTGGCGGCTAGCTGCTGGCATGGATGCACACAGTATTGGTGTGTGAAACATCACCTCAGTGTCCTGTCAGCTGGGATTATGAATCATTAACCCTCAGGAGGTTGGTTCGGTACCACCTCTAAGCCCCACGAAGCAGGTAGACTGGTTGCCAACCCGTACTACCAGAAAATAAATAACTAAACTAAAAAGAAACTCTGGAGCTCCAGAGAAATGCACATTGCTCCTTTGGCACAATTTTCTAAACAGAGTCTGGTAGGAGGGGCATAGAGGGGAGGAGCCTGCACACACATAGACTAAAGGTTTTAAAGTGCCAGGCTCCAGTGTACCCGATCTATAGCCCATGGTAATAAAGTATAGATCCCCAGTGTCCACTAGACTGTAAGAGAAAATTAATTTATTCCATTTTGGAATAAGGCTGTAACATAAAATGTGGAAAGTGAAGCGCTGTGAATACTTTCTGGATGCACTGTAGCTGTTATGCAGCCGAGGGTGTAATCTGTGGTGTTGCTTCATACTAAACGCCTGATTGCTCATTACACGGTGTACTCAGCACAGCCATGGCTACCTAGAACTACCCAATGCAGCCAAACCATAAAGCCCAGAGCTAAGTACACTAATCCCTCCCTCAGGTGTTTTCTTATAAACATAGAATGTGACGGCAGATAAGAACCACTTGGTCCATCTGGTCTGCCCTTTTCTTACCATATTTTTACCTCAAACCTTATTTGATCCTTATTTCTTTGTAAGGATATCCTTATTTCTATCCTATGCATGTCTAAGTTGCTCCACTGTCTTAGCCTCTACCACCTGTTTCAGGGCATATTCTGGTTTAATAATACAGGTTGAGTATCCCATATCCAAATATTCCGAAATACGGAATATTCCGAAATACGGACTTTTTTGAGTGAGAGTGAGATAGTGAAATCTTTGTTTTCTGTGGCTCAATGTACTCAAACTTTGTTTAATACACAAAGTTATTAAAAATATTGTATTAAATGAACTTCAGGCTGTGTGTATAAGGTGTATATGAAACATAAATGAATTGTGTGAATGTACACACACTTTTTTTAGTGCACAAAGTTATTAAAAATATTGGCTAAAATGACCTTCAAGTTGTGTGTATAAGGTGTGTATGAAACATAAATGCATTCTGTGCTTAGACTTGGGTCCCATCGCCATGATATCTCATTATGGTATGCAATTATTCCAAAATACGGAAAAATCCGATATCCAAAATACCTCTGGTCCCAAGCGTTTTGGATAAGGGATACTCAACCTGTACTTCTCTTCACTTGAAGAATGTTTCCCTGCTGGACTTTGTTAAAACCCCTTTTTTGTTGTTCTGGGTATGTTTTGTGATGTAGACCATTTTAGTTGTCCTTCTTTGTACAGTCTCTAATGTATTAATATCCTTCTGAAGATATGGCCTCCAGAATTGAACACAGTATTCTAGATGAGGCCGTACCAATGACCTATACAGTGGCATTATTACTTCTTTCTTTCTGCTGCTGCTACCTCTCCCTATGCAGCCAAACATCTGACTATCCTTCCACGTTGCTTTGTTACATTACTTACTTGTCTTTAAGTTACCTGAAATAGTAACTCCTAAATCCCTTTCATCCTCAGTAAATTCCAGTATAGTGCCATTTATACTATATTTAGCTTTTGTATTTTTGAGACCCAAATGCATGATTTTGCATTTTTTGGCATTAAACTGTATTTGTCATGCTCTTGACCATTCGGTATTGTGACCACCAGCATCCCGTCCACCAGTCAGACATACCGAACCCCATTCTTGACCATTTCTCGAATCTACCTAGATCCTCAATCATTTGTTTTACCCCTCCTGGGTTGTCTACCATGTTGCATACCTATGTGTCAACTGCAAAAATGTATACTTTCCCTTTACTGTCATTTGCAATGCCAGCAATATATTAAAAAGCACTGGTCCAACTACAGATCCCTGGGGTACTCTACTGGTAACATTTCCCTCATGTGAATGCACACCATTTACTACAACGGTTTTCTATCCTGCAACCACGATCTTACCCATTCAACCATCTTAGTATCCAATCGCAAAGTTTCGAGTTTATTTAGCAGACTGCGATGTGGGACAGTGTCAAAAGCTTTACTAAATCTAGATCAGTTATCTCTAAGGCTGCATCTTTATCCATTACTTTAGTCACAGTCAAAAATAGGATTTTAAATTATCTACCGGTACAATCCTTTTCTCGTAGTCTATAAAGGATTTTGGGGCATTCGAACGATGTGGTATAGACAGGGTCCAATGCATCCGGTGCACTTTAAATTTCTTCAACTATGTGTGCTGGCTCCTCCCCTCTATGCCCCCTCCCACAGGCAGCTATAGGTAAAATAGTGCCCGAAGGAGAATGGACATAATTGAGAGAAGGAACATAACGAGTGGCAAGATTCACACACCAATAACAGAAAATGACCAGCAACAGTTGGAAACAAAACAGCAACAGCTGAACAGGTAACCACATAAGAGAAAACCTGCAGAAAAATCAACGCACTGAGGAGGGCACCCAATATCCGTTATGGCCTAGGAGAAAAGGATTTACTGGTAGGTAATTAAAATCCCATTTTCTCTAGCATCCATAAGGGATATTGGGGAATTAGTACGATGGGGACGTCCCAAAGCTTCCAGAACGAACGGGAAAGTGCGGAGATGCCTGCAGCACCGCCTGCCCAAACTGGGTATCCACTTTGGTAAGGCTGCCGACACATAGGCCTGTTGGCTAGTAAGCCTAAGCCAACGAGCAACAGACTGCTTAGAAGCAGGGCAACCTATTTTCTGCGCATCACATAGCACGAACAAGGAATCAGTCTTTTTGATTTGAGCTGTCCTCTTGATATAGATCTTAAAGGCTCGCACAGCATCCAGTGCCTCCAGCGGAGCAGAAGTGCCAGAGTTGGACGGAACCAGAATAGGTTGATTCAAGTGGAACACAGACTACCTTCGGCAGGCACTGCTGCCTAGTCCCCGTAAAAGACCAAGGGGTAAATTTATTAAGATGGGAGTTCTATTTAAGATGGGATGTTGCCCATAACAACCAGATTATACTTCTCATTTATCTAGAACCTTCTTGAAGATAATACCTGGAATCTGATTGGTTGCTATGGGCAACATCACATCTTAAATAGAACTCCCATCTTAGTAAATTTACCCCCAAGTAGGGACTTTTACATGACAGGGCCCCAATTCTGAAACACGCCTAGAAGAAGCCAGGGCCAATAACATCACTATCTTCCGCGTGAGGTACTTGTCTTCTACAGTCAGAGGTTCAAACCAGGAGGACTGTAGAAAATCCAACACTACATGCAAATCGCAGGGTGCCGTGGGCGGCACAAAAGTAGGTTGTATGTGAAGTACACCTTGCAAGAAGTTCTGAACTTTTGGCAACACTGCCAATTTCTTTCGGAAGAAAATTGAGAGCTGAAATCTGGACCTTAATGGAACCCAGACGTAAGCCCTTATACACACCAGCCTACAGGAAATGTAGGAAACGTCCCAAGTGGAACGCCGCATGCGAATACGTGCGTTCCTTGCACTAAGACATATCTTCTCCAGATATGACGATAGTGTTTTGACGTCACAGGTTTCCTGGCCTTAACTATGGTAGCAATAACCTTTTTGGAAAAGCCTTTGTGAGCTAGGATGTACCGCTCAACCTCTATGCTGTCAAAGGAAGTCACCGTAAGTCCGGGTAGATTAACGGTCCTTGAAGATCTCTTCTCATTGGCAGAGGCTAAGGGTCTTCGATGGATATGTCCAGAAGAGCCACGTACCACGCCCTCCGAGGCCAATCCGGAGCAATCAGAATTGCCTGGACTATGATTCCGGATTCGCTTTAGCACCCTTGGGAGCAATAGAATCTGAGGGAACAGGCAGACCAGCTGGTAAGGACAAGGCGACGTCAACGCATCTACTGCCCTCGTCTGAGGGTCCCTGGTATCGAGCAATACCAGCGAAGCTTCTTGTTGAGTCGAGAAGCCATCATGTCTATTTATGGGCAGCCTCACCGGTCGATCATCTGAAACACCCGATGGTGGAGCCCACACTCCCAGGTAGAGATCGTGACTACTCAGAAAGTCCACTTCCCAGTTGCCTACTCCCGGAATGAAGATTGCAGACATTGCTCTTGCATTTCTTTCTGCCCAGAGGAGTGTCTTTGACACTTCTCACATGCAGGCCCTGCTTTTTGTCCCTCCTTGCCGATTTTTGTACACCACTGCCATCGCATGATCCCGGAGGAGAGGCCTGAAGCAGAGCATTGTAGATCATCTGAAGTTCCAGAATGTTGATCGGAAGTAGGGCTTCGTGGGCTGACCACCTGCCCTGGAACTGAGTCCCCTGGGTGACAGCTCCCCATCCTCTCAGACTCGCATCTGTCACGAGGAGGATCCAATCCTGAAACTTCAACCTTCAAGTAGGTTTGAGGACTGCAGCCACCATAGGAGGGAAACCTGGGCCTGAGATGACAGCCGTATTATCCGGTGCACCTGAAGATGTGATCCTGACCACTTGCTCAGGAGATCTAAATTGAAATGTTCTGGCATGGAACCTTCCATACTGGATCGCCTCGTATGAGGCTACCATTTTCCCCAACAATCTTATGCAAAGATGGATATTCGAGCAGGAATTTGAACCATTTGGACCATCTCCTGGAGTGTTCTCGCTTTGTCCTCCGGGAGGAACACTTTCTGGGCCACAGTATCCAGCAACATTCCCAGGAACAGGGGCTGCCGAGATGACTCCAGGTGGGACTTCTGTAAATTGAGGATCCACCCATGGTGTGACAGAAGTTGGATAGTGTGGTCTATATGGAGCAATAAAAGCTCCCTGGATCTCGCATTTATCAAGAAATCATCCAGATAAGGGACAATATTGACCCCCTGGACCCGGATCATCATCTCCGCTACCACCTTCGTGAACACACTCAGCTGTGGACAGGCCGAAGGGTAGCCCCTGGAACTGGTAGAGATCGTTCAGCAGGGCAAATCGCAGGTAAAACTAGTGAGGTGGCAAAGTCGGAATATGGAGATAGGCGTCCTTTATATCCAGTGAGACCATGAACTCCCGTTGTTCCAGGCGCGTAAGGATTCGATCTTGAGCTTGAAAACATTTAGATAAGGGTTCAAGGATTTCAAATTCAAAATGGGCCTTACCAAACCGTCCAGTTTCGGTACCACGAACAGGATGTAGTAACCCTTTCCCTGCTGTTGCAGTGGCACTGGAACAATGACTTGGGACTGGACCAATATTAGGATGGCCTGTTGCAGCGTAACCACCAAAGCTGGTAAGCTTGATTTGGAAAATTGTTGGGGAGGAGTGCAGTTCAACTCCAGCTTGTAGCCCTGAGAAATGAGGGCCTTTACCCAGATATCCTGGCAGGAGCTTTTCCAGATGCAGCTGAAGTGACGCAGCCGAGCTCCCACCTCAAGATCCTCTCTGGGTGTGCCCCGTCATGCTGAAGCCTTAGTGGAGGCTGAACTGGTGCTCATTCCTAAGAACCTGCGGTTGCTGGTTTTCTTGCCTTACCTCTGGTGTCTACTGCTGCGTTTGAGGCACCCCTGGCACTAGATCTAAATCTGGTAGACCGGAACGACTGAGCAGACGGCCCCGGGTAGGAACGTCTAGCCAGCGGGGCCCCAGAGGGGAGAAACGTGGATTTCCCCGCAGTTACTTTAGAAATCCACGTATGCAATTCTACCACGAAGAGCCTCTACACTGCGCTTGGACTCTGCATCCGCTATCCACGGATGCAACCACAAAGCTCTGGGCGCCAACACGGTCCTAGCAGTGGTCCTAGCATTAATATTGCCTATCTGCCTGAGAGAGTCACACAAGACACATGTAGTGTCATGAATGTGTTTTAGGAGAGTCACCATAGTGACCAGGGACATATCCCCCGAGAGGCCCTCTTGAATTTGAGTAGCCCACGTATGAACGGCATGAGCCATCCAGCAACCCGCTATGACCGACCTTTGTGATATACCAGCCGCTGTGTAGACAGCCATCAGTGTAGTCTCTATTTTTCTATCCCCAGGATCCTTTATGGTAAAGGAGCCCAGAGATGGTAGTATCACCTTTTTAGATAGGTGAGAGACTGATAAGTCTGCAGCCGGGGATTCTTCTCAGTTTCCTGCCTTCAGGAGCAAATGGGAAAGTGTGCAAAAACCATTTTGACACTTGTTATTTCTTATCTGGATTTTTCCAGGCTAACTTAAACAGGTCATCCAGCGCTGCAGAATCAGGGAAAGTGAGTTTGTTCTGCGTTAAGAAAAACGACTGCTGGGCTGTAGCGTCCTCTAGAGGTAGTTTTAACACATCCGTATAGCAAGATTGAGGTGCTCAATACCATGTGCAGGAGAATCCCCAGTAACAAGATCTAAGTCCTCCCCCTGCTCCTGTATCTCAGAGTCTGAGTAAAGCAGGTAACCCATGTTTTTGTGGTCCTGATCTAGAGACGGGAGGAAGGGGGATGGGGGTCTGCTGAATATCTGCCCAAGCAGCTAGGTCTGCAACAGCCTGCTGCAGTTGTCGAGGTTTGTTAGCAGTGAGCCAACATATCCGATATCATGGATTTTATGGCACCTAGCCAGGAAGGCTCTTGACCCTCCCACCCAGCCCCCTCACAGAGTTGTGAGGACTGGCTGCATTGTTCACATGATATGGAACTAGATGTAGAGGAAGAGAATCTGGTGTGACATACACTGCATAATTGGTGTTTTAACATGTTTACAGTAAACACCACTTATACACAGACAACGTAATAGCAAGGCTGCCCTTACTGTATGCAAGAGGGAGACAGAGAGAAGGGAACAGCACACCCAAGCTGCGATTGTGACTGCTAAGGCACAGTGCCTCACTGTACAACCACCTCTCAGGACGGCAGTCCTGCAACGGGGAAGCGGGCCTGACGCCTGAAGAGACCGGTACCCGTCCTGAGAGGTGGTTGTACAGTGAGGCACTGTGCCTTAGCGGTCACAATCGCAGCACACCCCTAGCCCCCCCCCCCCAAACTCCCACGGTGCAGGTATGCTGCTGCCTAAACAGCATACCAAAAATAACGTTTTAAAAGAAACTGAAGATAACTCTCTGGAGCTCCAGATAGTGTGCATCCTCTCCTGAGGGCACTTTATTCTAAACTGCCTGTGGGAGGGGGCATGGAAGGGAGGAGTTGGCAGACCCAGTTGAAGAAATTTAAAGTGCACCAGCTCCTTTGGACCCAGTCTATACCCCATTGTACTAATTCCCTAATATCCCTTATGGATGCTAGAGAAAGTCAATAAGGTTTGTTTGATCTCCCCTCAGTAAATCCATGCTGCTTGGGAATTGCTGGATTTGAGATAAATTATCTTTTGAGAGTGTTTCCATCAATTTCTGTACTACTGATGTAAGGCTCACTGGTTGGTAAGTGTTTGCCTCTTCCTTGCTTCCACTTTTGTGCAGTGGGACTATGTTCGCTCTTTTCCAGCCCTCTGGAATTACTCCTGTAGCAAGTGATTGGTTGAATAATTCTGGTAATGGTGCTACCAGCACCCCTTTGAGCTCTTTTAGTATCCTTTGATGTATTCCATCTGGCCCCATTGCTTTATCCAATTTCAGCTTTGAGAGTTCTGTTAGGACCTTTTCTGTAATGTACTCGTTTCATTTTTCTGAATATCCCTGCAACTTATCTGTGGCCCCTTCCCCTCTTACAGTAGTGAATAATGAGCAAAATAATGATCTGCTAATACATCTTCCTCAAGTATTCCGCCTTTTTTTTTTTTTTTTTTTTGCTTATATACCTATTTAAAAAAAAAAAAAAAAAAAAGGATTTTGGTACTTACCGATAAATCCATTTCTCTGAATCCTCTAGGGGACACTGGAGTCCTATACAGTAGGGGTGTGAAGCTTGCAACCGGAGGTGTGGCACAATCTAAAATTAGCATTGTCTGCACAGCCGGTTCCTCCCCCTTCACATCCCTCCTCCCTCAGTTTGGAAAATTTGACTGAGAGAATAGGACATGATACTATAGCACATGGCGAGGAACCGAACCGTACAACATATCAAACAGCATCCAAGAAACTCTAACCGAAAAACTAATGCTGTTTGTACAAATTGTTTGAACAAGAACGGTGAACACAGCAGGTTGACAGCACCGAGGCGGGCGTCCAGTGTCCCCTAGAGGATTCAGAGAAATGGATTTATCGGTAAGTACCAAAATCCTCTTTTCTCTTTCATCCACTAGGGGACACTGGAGTCCTATACAGTAGGGGACGTCCCAAAGTTATCCCCCAGGGAGGGAGTGCTGTCGGTGGCCTGCAAAACCAAACGTCCGAACTTAGAGTCTCCGAACGCAAAGGTATCAAACTTGTACAATTTCGCGAACGTGTGGGCTGAGGACCACGACGCCGCTCTGTAAAGTTGAGTAGTGGAAGCACCTCTGGCAGCCGCCCATGAGGCACCCACCGATCGGGTGGTATGAGCCCCCGTCTGAAGCGGAACCTGTTTGCCACAGGAAATATAAGTTTGCCGAATGGCAAGTCTAATCCATCTAGACAAAGATGCTGGCCAACCCTTCTTAGGCCCAGCATAAAGAACAAAGAAATGGTCCGACTTTCTGAAGAACGACGTAACTTGTACATATACCCGTAAAGCTTGGACAACATCCAAGGACACGTCCCCATCTGCGAGACTCTGGAAAGATGGGACCACAATTGGCTGGTTTACATGAAACCCCGAAACAACCTTAGGAAGGAAATCTGCTCTTGTACGGAGTTCTGCCCTATCCTCATGAAAAATTAAAAAGTGACTCTTACACGATAAGGCTCCCAACTCAGAAACCCGCCTGGCCGAAGCCAAGGCAAGCAATAATGTGACCTTCTAATGAGAGATATTTCAGGCCTGTTCTTGGTAACGGCTCAAAATTTGGTGATATCAAAAAGTCCAACACCAAATTTAAGTCCCATGGTGCAGTAGGACGACAAAAAGGGGGTTGTATTCTCAGAACCCCCTGTAAAAAGTTTGAACATCTGGCAAGGATGCTAACCGCTGTTGAAAAAGGATGAGAGAGACTAAATTTGAACCTTCAGAGAGCCCAGGCTCAATCCTACATCTAAACCGGCCTGAAGGAAGAGTAGAAGTCTGGATAAGTGGAAGTTCGTCGAATTCCACCCATGTTCTTGACGTCAGTACATGTACCTCTTCCAAATCCGGTAGTAGTGCATGGCTGTGACCGGCTTCCTAGTAGCAATCATCGTAGGAATGGCCGTTTTTGGTATCCCTCTGTTCCTTAAGATCCGGGTTTCAGTACCCACGCCGGTAAATGCAGCCCGTTCAGGTCTGGGTGTTGGAACGGTCCCTGAGATAGCAGGCCCTCTCTCTGAGGTAACCGCCAAGGATCTTCCGCTAGTAACCCTCGCAGGTCTGAGTACCAACCCCTGCAAGGCCAATCTGGTGCGATTAGAATCTCCCACACTCACTCTCGTTTCAACCTTTTCAGAACCCTGGGTATGAGGGGGAAAGGT